>NC_050181.1:3565616-3865616 GCF_008315115.2 Sander lucioperca
GAGGGGTATAGCTCCATAGAGTCCCAGTCATTCTGCACTCGCCTGTGAGCGCCCCCTATATGGATCAAGAGTGGAACTGCAACCAGTTCAGAAGCCGGAAGTAATGAGAGAGTGGAACTTCTTCCCTTATTAGAAATTCTTTGGTAATAATCTGCAACTGTACTCATCCTTGAAAAGAGTGGCCAGCCCACCGCCTCGACCTGACATGCGCGGGGACTTGTGGAAAGAACAGCCGGGGGGAGGAGCTCCGACAAGGCGCTGTTGTCACATGGTTTCAGCCAGGTTTTCGTCAACAAAAGAAAGTCCAGAGCATTGGTCGTAAAAAAGTAATTGAGGATAAAAGTCTTAGTCGTGATTTATCTGGTGTTGATCAGCACCATGCGAATTGAACGCCGTTCAGTCTGTAGGGAAGCACGATTGAGTGGGCGGAGATTCCCGTGCACGCAGCCTCGCTGGGAGCTCTTCACGTTCCAGCAGCGGGGGGGGTGGGCCCCCGGAATCAACAACAAACGTTACATCAGGGAGACAACATTAACATCCACAAATCTGCCAACTATAGGCTATGTATGACTATCGTTAATTTAAAATTTAAACAGCGTTCAATTAATTGCATCATGCTCACTAACTTAACCGTGACTTAATTTAGAAAATAATTCGCGATTTCTTATTCTGAACACCGTTGGACACGCCCAGGCATGAGACGGGAGGTCTCCAGGCTGCAGCCATACACTCTTGGATTGGGCTGGTGCCCGGGGGCCTCCGACCTCTAGGGGGGCCTCCAAGACCCCACTAACTGTGTGGCCTCATCCCTTTTTTTTTTTTTTTTTTATTTAAAATTAAATTAAAATAAAATGAATTAATGAGTGTGTGTATGTGTGTTAATAATAATTTAGTTGCACACAAAAAAGTATCATGATCAGTTTTTTGGCTGTGTCGGCTGTGTCTGATGACTAAGAGTCAGGTTACCGCGGAAACTGTTGATAGCGGCAAGACAGGCGGTAGAGGATAGTGTGAAAGAATGAGAGTAGAGGACATCGACAAAACAAACAACATGGATAAAAAACGGTGGAGCAGTGGCGCCACAAAACGGAAAGCTTAAAGGGAGAAGGATAGCAGAGAGGATTTAATTAGGAGTAATATTCCAACCATCTCCACTTTTTTCAAAAGTCGTCTCAACGCTAATAAAGAGCCTGGCGGCGCCTGCGGTGATGCTAGCGATGAGGAGTTTAGCACCACATCCAGCCTTGCTATTTCAGATGAACAATTAGACAACATCAGCACCCTGAGCATCAGCAGCACGATACGACAGAGAACCACAGCCCGGCTGGAGTGACAGACACCTGTTTAAATGCCCCCCCACCACGGTCTCCGACTCTGCAGGTGCTTCGGAAGGCGCTGAAGGCGCCAGAGACCCGGCGGTAACGTAGCTATACGTTACCAGTTTGACAGCCTCAAAATGTAGGTCTATCTAGGCCTACTACTTTTTCCACTTATTAAAAACCCTGATTATTATACGCCCCGATCGGCACCAAAGCCTTCCGAATCTGTGTCCACCGACCCACCTAAATAAATATTTCTTTCTGATTTAGCTAGAGCCCAGCACCCGCATTTCACCACCCCTCTGTTCCCGTATGATATGTTGCTTTTTAAATCATGTAACGTTGTTGTATTAATGTAGACTGTTCATTTTTATGACCAGATATGCGGTCTAGGCTTATCAGTGCATAATACGTGGGAGTCATTCTCTAGTTGAGGGTACTTTCACGTAATATTTCACATAATATTTTAAAAGTAGCCTATATCTTTTGTCTTTTTCTATCAGTTCACTGCAGAGAATCGGTGAAGTATAGCTTTGTTGTTTTTAATATTTTCAGAACCTTCTGCTGATTAAATCACTTAGGCCTATTCACAAGATGTTATTATGTTTTTTTATTTGAATGTTATTACGGTATGTTGGTCTTACCAGTGAAGAATTAGTTTGCTGTGTAAGACAGAACACCAAGGGCATGTATCATTGCAATGTGGTCATTTATATCAGACAATCAGACAGCGAGCAGGCATCTCTGCAAGATAGAATAGAATAAATAGAATAAAATAGTTGCCACAAGTACAGCTTTCCCTATAAGTCCTGACAACTCATTTTAATGATGTACCAGTCTGCCCCCTTTCTCACTGTCCTTGCCATCTCCTAGTACCCAGCTGCTCTGATGAACCTCAGTGCCATCTTCCTCAGTGATTGAACCTTGAACTAAGGCAAACATTAAAATAATAATGCATAACCATTGCCATTAAGTTGTGCAACTTAACTTTGAGAACTACATTTCACGCTGAGAGTGATCTGTATAGGCCTATACGTAAATATAAGTTATACTCAACCTATTTTCATTTATATATTTGATTACAGTGTTACAAACACAGCTCTGTTACACTTTAGGCTAGTAGATCGTTGATGGTCTGTTTCTCTGTGAAGGGGAGAGACAGTGAGAGAGTAAAAGAGGTGCTCAACAATCAGCTGTTTTTCTGGAGTCAGCTCTTTAGATAAAATTGTGGTCACCACTACGTTTTTTTTCTTGCCTTTGTTTTTGGTGTGATTTACTTGTGTCGGTTGGCTCTGTGGAATGGATGAGTAGACTGGATGTTTTCTGTTGAGATTAGCATTGATGTGCTATTGTGGTAAGCTAGTTCGATTTTGACAGACTGTACAGACGTGACTATAGTTATTCTTAGTTATGTTATTAGGCTGTATTTTCATAGATTTTAATCTGCTTTATTGCAATAAATTCTGTTGATTTTGTTCTGTGATAGTTTCCGTTTTGTCCATATTTATAGATCTCCTTTGCTGTCACAGTTAACATCACAAGAAATGGAGAAAGTGGTTTTGTTTTAAACTAAAGAAAAACCCACAGCTTCCTTTTACTTAAGCTCTGAGCCTGACACGAACACCGCCTCTCTTGCCAACAAGACTCCTGTGGCGATTGTTGCGGAGTCCAAGGCAGGGCTGACGCCGTAGATAAGCCGGTATGGACGCCAGGAAAGGCGGTGGCGTATTTGACTGTCCACCAGAGCCGTAGATCGGCACTTTCTCCGGAGAATTACAGATACTTAACAGGGTCTGGCGGTCATACACCAGCAGCGGTGACACATTTCGAGTGACAAGTAGTAGAAACAGGAAAAATCTCAGCAGAGGTAAGCGGCGAAACATACACATCGGCGCCATCTTGAAAACCAACATTAGGGAGAGGGCACCAATATGCTTACAAAATCATTACCCAACATATTAGAACAGAAAAAATAGCTTCTAAATAAGGAAGATAATGGCCAAGCAGACATTAAGAAATCAAATCCTCGCCAAACGCTGTCACTATAGTAAGTGTGCTCTCTCTTCTCAGTACTTTAGGACGACTTCATGGGTGAAAGATGAATCTTCAGCTGTTGGGTGACTGTGTCAGTGATTCTGCTGCGATGGAGGACCCTTCCCAGCAGACCCAGTGACTCCCACCGCCGCCTTTGCCCCCTGCTAAATGTGGAAAGCCTAGGATGGAAGACCCACCAAGTGCTACTCTGAGGCACTGGAACAACACTCTCGACCTCCACAACCTCAACCATCTCGCCTCTTCCTTCGCACACACTTGCACAACCAGCTGCTTCACCGCCATCCCCAACCAGACAGGGGCCACGGTCACTGGGTGACAAGATTCCAGCATGTTTGTAAATTTCCGCCGGATACGAAAATGCCAGTGTGTGCAGCTGATGACCACCTGCCTGGTGCTGTCAGTGGTGATGGTTTGCTGGGAGCAGCTGGACAACAGCGTCGTCAGCCACGTCAAGTCCTACTCCTACCGCTACCTGGTCAACAGCTTCACCTACATTAACAGGAGCCTTACTATCTCACACGAGCAGGCCAGAAGCTTCAGCAACTTCAGCTACCTGCTGGACCACCCGGATAAGTGCGCCGGCAAGGACGTCCTCCTCCTCCTCTTTGTCAAAACATCCCCAGAGAACATTAAGAGGCGAAACGCCATCCGATCCACCTGGGGTAATGAGACCTACATCCAAAACACCCTGGGAGTGACAGTCAAGGTGGTGTTCGCCTTAGGAGCGCCTCAGACCAAGAAGGAGGAGCCCTCTTGGAGCAAGAAGAGCGGTGTTGGTTTTCAGCAGCAGCTCATCCACGAGGACCGTCTCCATGGTGATTTGATCCAACAAGACTTTTTAGATTCCTTCCATAACCTGACCCTGAAGCTGATCCTGCAGTTCCACTGGATGCACAGCCGCTGCGCACATGCCCGCTTCCTCATGACCGCTGACGACGACATCTTCGTCCACATGCCCAACCTGGTGAGCTACCTGCAGGACATGAGCAGCAGAGGCGTTGCAGACTTTTGGATTGGTCGAGTGCACAAAGGGGCGCCGCCAGTCCGCAGCAAAGACAGCAAGTACTATGTGCCCTATGAGATGTACCAGTGGTTGTCGTACCCTGACTACACAGCTGGGGCCGGTTATGTCGTCTCCAGGGACGTAGCTGACAAAATATACCAAGCCACGCTGACCCTGAACGCCTCTCTTTACATAGACGATGTGTTCATGGGCATCTGTGCCAATGCTGCCGGTGTGTCACCCCAGGAGCACGTCTATTTCTCAGGTGAGGGCAAAGCACCCTACCACCAGTGTATCTACGACCAGATGATGACATCACATGGTCATGTGGAGGATATCTATGACCTGTGGAAGGCAGCGACCCACCCGCAGGTGAAGCAGAAGACCTCTGGACTCATAGGGAGGCTGTACTGCACAGCTGTGAAAATGGCTTTCCTTTGTAAACCATACTATTTTAACACCTACCCTTGCAAAGCAGCCTTTTTGTAGAGGTTGTGAGGTTTGTGTGCGTGTGACAGAGAGAGAGGGAGTGTGTCATGGTCATAGTGAAAGGAAGATCATTGCTACGAATATTACCTCAGTCCTTTCAGTCTTGACACCCGTGTCAAAACACTGGAGTATATGTTCTGTTTCCAGAGGCAAAGAGACCAGAGGATTCATGTTTGTCACTGTTAGTGAGGGATCACCAACCCATCAATGACAGCTAGTCTTGGTGGTTTAATAAGTTGATAACAGTGGCTTTGCATTGACCGCAGAATGTGTTCCAAATAGGTCCTTAAAAAGATGCTGTTTACATGTTGTCCCTACACAAACTCACCGGGCTCACTAATGGGATTTTAATTAACTGATTTATTTTCCATCTTAGCCATTTGATTAAGAGAGTACTTCCTCTTTGCCTTGGACTTTATTTCCACTACTGTGACACACAAAAGGGTTGCCAAAACATTGAAATACTTAACAAACAACAGAACATTTTCTTAACTCAAGGCCACCTCTCCCACTGGCGTTTACGTATTTCATTACCTTAACAGAGACAGAGCGCATTTAAGTCCCACCCACAACGGAGGGGGAAAACAATTTGATGGTCAATTGTCAATTTCGTCTGCTAACAAACAGCAGAAAAATGCCTAAAACCTGCTGTGTGGTGGGTTGCACTAACAACAGGGTAAAGAACCAAGAACTAAATTTGTATGAGCTGCCGAACCAAAAAAAAAAAAAAGGTTTCAACAAGAAAACAGTGGATACAGGCATTAAGACGTGAGAGGCATCAGCAGGAAGTACAGGAAAACTGGGATCCTTACACTCAGTATGCCTAACGTTACATGTGCACTGACATTAATTTTTGTCATCACATATCAGTGGTCAGTTTTAGGATTTTGACAGTATGCAACTTGTGTTATAGTTGAATGTGGATAAATCAGAAAGCTATGCAGTATAGAGAGGTGAAGTCCCTCCCCTTCCGGTGGACCCCTTATTTCGTAAAAAATATGTACAGTAGTGAAGAGGGGAGAGAATTATTTTTATTTTTTTATCCCGTTTTAATTGAGCCATGAATTACACATATGATGTACGTCACCTTGCTTGCTGCTCGGCTTGCTCGCAAACTAGCTAGCTTAGCTATGTTCACACAACACATCTAACGTTATCTTGTCTTTTTATTAGCTAGGAAGTGAGAGACGAGCAAGATCCTCTGCTCGTTTGAGTAAAGTTACATCCTGGTATGAAACACAAGGTAGCATCATAGCTTCAGCGAGATGTCACATATGTGACTGTGAAGTGTGTAGTCTAATTACGTATTTTCACTGTCTTTTACTTCAACAGTTTTACGATAAATTTAGACTTTCTTGACTTGCAAAATTATCTTTTAAATTGATGAACATCATATGTGTAATTCATGGTTTAATTCAAACGGGATCAAATAATTGTCTTTCGCCATTCACTACCCTTTCTAAACAAAATCATGAACATATTTTTTTCCGAAATTGGGTCCCATGGTGGTCCACCTGGGATTTCACCTCTCTATTATATTTGCAGGTGCCTTAGCTTGCTAACACATAGCTAACATTAGCTTACTAACATAACTTGTCCTCTCTGGTAGACATAGGTTGCTTAAATAATCATTTGACATGCTTAAATATAATGTTTTTTGCTAGCTACAGGCACTTTGTTAACGTTTCAGCCCTTGGTTGCATATTGTGGTGCCGATTGTTTTTCCCTCTGGTGGACATGGCTTTTAGAGTATGATGCGTTGCATTCTGTCTCTATAGTAAAATGCACAAGTGACACATCCGGGTGTTCCTGATGTGTAATAAAAATATACAGTAAGTCAGTGATGTGTCGCCATGTGATGAAGTGCAAACTTCCTCACAGTGAAGTAGAATAGATGTGTAACTAAGAAGACTTTACAAGAAGTTCCTGTGCTGGAAATAATGATGATGTAATGATGAGCAAAGTGTGGGCTCTAAATAGAATATTTTCTTGTTATAAGATTTTTTTTGTAATAAAATTTGTGAAAAAGGTTTTTTAATGAAATAAAATCTCCCAACTGAAAGTCAGTGTTTCTTTTAATTATTCTTAGTAGTATTAATCATCATCATTTACTTTCTGGGCCATAGATTAGTTATTCCTAAGAAAGAATATTTAGATTTAATTCATTGCATTGATTAAATTCAAATTGATGTGCAGATTAATGTAGATGATTATTACTCAATTATATATCATTGATAAATTAATTTTTATTAGTACTATTTACACATTAGGGAGTTTATCTTTTTCAAATCAGCTCAATATTTTTGTTTAGGTTATAATTAATTCTGTACTGTTTTCTATTCGAATATATACTCATATTAAATGGATAACTATTAAGGGTCTCATTTAATTCATATTTACTCAATACCAAACCATGTGAAATTTAATTAATAATATTGTTTGTAATCTGTTGCCTCATTTTTATTTTTGAGTTTTTATTGGTGTATCTTTTCTTACAGTGTGGTTTGATTGCGCAATTCTTCTAACGGTTTCATTCTTCATTCTCAAGTTCAACTTCAAGGGCACCAGCACATCTCAGAACATCACAACAATAATTTCATTACTTTGGTTAAAACAACAACAACAACAACACTTATTGTCCAGTGTGAACCAGATATTTTACAATAATTGTCTAATGAATTAAATTCTCTAAACAGTCTCCAACTCTGCTGGTTGTCTAGTAACCACACAGCGACCACAGGATTTCAGCAAGTGACAACACAATGTGTTACAACTTTGTGTCTTAAGCCGCCTACACATGATAGGCAGCAAAACCGCTTTGCGCTGGCCGTTCCATTGATTTCCTATGGGAAGAGATGATTTCCTACCGCTCAGATTTGTCGCTTTGCGCTGTGCTCAAAGTTCAAATTATTTCAACTTTGAACCTAGTTGCCGCTGACCTTTCGTAAGCACAACCATTGAGATAACAGCTGTCTAGCAACGGGTAATAGCTTCCTTGCCACCCTTGATAACGAATACCTGCGTTGCGCTTTGCTCTCTGCACTTTGCTCTGCGCCCTACCTAGCGGTGCGCAGAGAGCAAATCGCTTATGTGAAGGCGGCTTTACACAAAAAGCAAATAAATGTGTATTTTCAGAAATGTCAACTATTTCTTTAATCTGGATATTTTTCAAAACAAGGTATAAATAGTTACTAAAGGGAATACTTTAAGGTTCATGCTTTAATTTTCAGTAATTTTCAGTAACTTTGCTTTCAGTAACCTGTGTTTCCTGCAGGAAATGTGACTCTACAGGTGTAAACTGAATACTGAAACGCACACACAGACATCATCTGTATCATAAAAGCAGTTAGAGTATAGAAGTAATTGCTGATCCAAAATGTCATTAAATTACTAAAAAGTCAAGATACAGTGGCACTCATAAGTTTATGAACCCATGCTAAAGTTGACCAAAAAGAGGAATAAAAAAATCATCTTTAGGAAATTGATCTTAATGCCTTAATTAGAAAAATGAGGAAAAATCCAACCTTTAAGGACACCAATTGTCTTTGTGAATGAATAATGTATCGTAAATAAATAAATGTTCTTCCTTCAAATACAGGGGCATAAGTAAGTACACCCCTATGTTAAATTCCCATAGAGGCAGGCAGATTTTTACTTTTAAAGACCAGTTATTTCATGGATCTAGGATACTATGCATCCTGATAAAGTTCCCTTGGCCTTTGGAATTAAAATCATCATATACCCTTCACCATCCCTAGAGATTGGCATGGGGTACTTTCCATAAAATCATCTCTCAACGCAAATCAAACCAGCTATTAGGCTAACTGAAATAAAACCATGCCAATCTCTAAAGATGATTTTTTTTTATTCCTCTTTTTAGTCAACTTTAGCATCGGTTCATAAACTTATGAGTGCCACTGTAACTACTATCTAAAGTCATAATTAAAAGTACTATTTTATCTAAGACATAAAATGAATACAAAACCAGTATGTATAATTAAAAAAAATCTGTACTCAGATTGCTTGGCTGTGTTTTGATGCTTGCATGGCTTCTTATACTGAATGGGTCTTGCTGCTTTCTGTAGCTCTGCATGGCTAACTGAGAAAGCTTATTTCTTGCTCTAGCTGTCTGTATGGTGTCTTGTTGACTTCTGTCTGTATAGTTTAACCTGTACTAATCTCTTGCTGTTTCTTGTTGCTCTGGTTTAAAATCATCTGGCCAAAGGACTACAGTTGAAAATTAGCTGGCACATTTACAGAAATGTTAATTAATGTGTGTTTTCCTTTATAAAATAAAGAATACGAATAAGAAACGATCAAAAAAGGGTTTTTGATGTTGTTGGGCAACAGTTTACGTCATCCACAAGCGACAGCAGTCGGCGGGGACGAGGCAGCCGGCAGCTGCCTTCAACCTCCTACCTAACAGTCGGCTCTATCGCCTAGTTTTTATTATACTAATAAAGTGTTTTTAAAACCAAAGATACATTTTTACGTGTAAGTAAGTATTAGCCTCACGCTAATTTATCAAGACTAGGCCTACCGGCTAAACTAACGCTAGCCTCATGGCAACCTCTACACCTGGCGAGTCCCCACTCCCCCTCAGGATTTCCTCGTTGTTCAATAATACAAACAAAGAAATTGCTGACCTCAGGGAAGATGTTCGTCGGCTTTCCGAGGACTTAAAAACCAAAGATGCTTTGTTAACCGCCTGCTTGGACGTGGCTCATAATCAGTCGCTCCGGATCTCATCTCTCTCGGCGGCCTTCCAGGATACCGCGCCATGGGACCCAGCTGCCTGCCCACGCCCATCGTCCTGCTCGACACCGGTTATCAAGCCACCCTGGACTGAGGTGGTTTGCGGCCGAAAGAGAGCCTCGGGTAGGGCTCCATCGCCTCCTGCCCTCAGCCTCTCCAACCGCTTCAATGCTTTGTCGGAGTCGGAGCCGGTGGTGGCCAGTGCGGCTCACCGGGCTCGCCCCGCTTCAAAGCAGACTGACCAGCCGTCGTCACGGAAGACGATTGCTACCGCGCGGCGAAAGCTTCTGAGGGATGCGGTAGTCAGACGGTCCGGTGGCCTACACTGCCTGGATCGGCCAAATGACAACGTTCCTCAAAAACAATCTCCACAACCGAACGGTAAGCATTCTTCCTCTTCTTTTCCTTGTCCATCTGAAACCGACACTGACTGTTTTGCTCCCGTCACCGGCTACCCACACCCCCCCCACTCCTCGTCCGCTCTTCCCCCTAACCACAGTAATTATTGGGGACTCCATCACTAGAGACCTACGGTTTCATAATGCTGTCACACACTGTTTTCCCGGAGCCAAAGTTGCAGACATCCTGGCTAAAGTTATGGACCTGATACCCTCATTTCCGACCTCTATCAAACGCATCGTGGTCCATTGTGGACATAACGACATGTCCACTCGGATTCAGGAGTGTGAGCGCACAAGGCGAGACTTTACCACTCTCATTGAGGCTTTAAAAAGCACTGGGAAGTCGGTTTTTATTTCGGGCCCACTTCCATCTCTAGGTCGCGGATCAGGCCTCTTTAGCAGACTACTCTCCCTTAACACCTGGCTCCAGCTCACATGCAGTATTCACAGGATAGGTTTTATTGACAACTTCAATCTGTTTTGGGAACGTGGCTCCCTGTTCAGCAGGGATGGGATTCATCCCAATACACGCGGAAGCCAGATGCTACGTGGAAATTTGCACCACGCCCTGCATACCCAGACCTCTGATTGACTGTTTACATCCCGTAAACACTCCCACAAGCACACTGACCAGACACACTCTCCCAAAGTCAATAATCAGAGATACAGCGCTATACGCCCCTCTGTGCTCCCTTCAGAGCAATCACCCATTCATAATCCCATAACCACCGTGTCTGTCCCCCGACTGAGACCGTTTAAACCAAACGCTAACAAAAGAGGTGCTATACTAAACAACCTAATTGGAATTAAAACAACCACTGCAACGATAGAACAGAATAGGAAAATCAAATGTGGACTATTAAATATTAGATCTCTGTCATCGAAAGCATTATTGGTAAACGAATTGATATCAGATAACCACATTGACTTATTCTGCCTCACCGAAACCTGGCTGGGCCATGACGAATATGTTAGTTTAAACGAAGCCACTCCTCCCAGTCATAATAATACCCAAATTCCACGAGGCTCAGGCCGAGGAGGGGGAGTTGCAGCCATATTTGACTCGAGCCTGTTAATTAATCCTAAACCTAAACTAAATTATAACTCGTTTGAAAGCCTTGTTCTTAATCTTCAACACCCAACATGGAAAACAGTACAGCCAATTATATTCGTTGTTGTTTACCGAGCACCAGGTCCATATTCTGAGTTTTTATCTGAATTCTCAGAGTTTTTATCATGCATAGTCCTTCAATCAGACAAAGTACTTATTGTATGTGATTTTAATATCCATGTGGACATTGAGAGCAATAGCCTTAGTACTGCTTTCAATTCACTGCTAGATTCTATTGGTTTCAGTCAGAGGGTGCATAAGGCCACGCACTGTTTTAACCACACCCTCGACCTTGTGCTAGAATATGGCATCAAAATTGACGATTTAATAGTATTTCCGCAGAATCCTTTATTATCAGACCATTTTTTAATAACTTTCGAATTCCTACTACCAGACTATACGAAATTAAATAAAAGTTTCTACACTAGATGCTTATCTGACAGTGCTATAGCTAAATTTAAGGAAGCTATTCCAACAGCACTTAACTCAATGTCATGCCTTAATATAACAGAGGACTGTTATGTTAACTCTAGTCCCTCCCAACTTGATAACTTTGTAGACGCTGCTACGGCCTGCCTACGGACTACTTTAGACTCGGTTGCTCCTCTCAAAAAGAAGATGATGAAGGAAAGGAAACTAGCACCTTGGTATAACTCCCAAACTCGCAAATTAAAACAAATCTCACGAAAACTTGAAAGTAAATGGCGTTCCACCAAACTGGAAGAATCTCGTGTGGATTGGCAAGATAGTCTAAAAAATTATAGGAGGGCCCTCAGAAATGCCAGATCAGACTATTACTCAACACTAATAGAAGAAAATAAGAACAACCCAAGGTTTCTTTTCAGCACTGTAGCCAGGCTGACAGATAGTCACAGCTCTATTGAGCCATCTATTCCTATAGCTCTGAGCAGTGATGACTTCATGACCTTTTTTAATGATAAAATTATAACAATTAGAGAAAAAATTCATCACCTTCTGCCCACAGCTTCCAACGACTCACCATTGGGCGCAGGAGGGCTAGAGAGAACGATAAGACCTGATACTTATTTAGACGGCTTTTATCCTTTAGACCTCCAACAATTAATGTTAAGGGTCTCTTCAGCTAAGCCAACTACCTGTCTCTTAGACCCCATTCCAACGAAGCTACTTAAAGAAGCACTACCCGTGGTCAACACCACATTACTAGATACGATCAATATGTCCTTATTAACGGGTCACGTACCGCAGTCTTTTAAAGTAGCTGTGATAAAACCTATTCTGAAAAAACCCACCCTCGACCCTGAGGTCTTAGCCAACTATAGACCTATATCTAACCTCCCGTTTCTCTCCAAAATCCTTGAGAAGGTAGTCGCTAATCAATTGTGTGACTTTCTGCATAGAAATAGTCTATTTGAAGACTTTCAGTCAGGATTTAGAATGCATCATAGCACAGAGACGGCACTGGTGAAAATCACTAACGACCTTCTAACTGCTGCTGACAAAGGACTTGTCTCCATACTTGTCTTATTAGATCTTAGTGCTGCATTCGACACTGTTGACCATACCATCCTCTTACAGAGACTGGAACATTTAGTTGGCATTAAAGGAATCGCACTAAGCTGGTTTAAGTCCTATTTTTCTGAGCGATCCCAATTTGTTAATATTAACGATAAACCATCCAAATACGCTAAAGTTAGCCATGGCGTTCCTCAAGGCTCAGTGCTTGGACCAATTCTATTCTCTTTATATATGCTTCCTCTAGGCAATATTATTAGGAAACACTCAATTAACTTTCACTGTTACGCAGACGACACCCAATTATATCTGTCAATCAAGCCAGACGAAAGCGGTCAGTTAGCTAAACTTCAAGCGTGCATTAAAGATATAAAATCCTGGATGACCCACAATTTTCTGATGTTGAACTCAAACAAAACGGAAGTTATTGTGCTGGGACCCAAGCACCACCGAACTTCATTATCTAAATATATAGCTACCCTAGATGGTATTGCCCTGGCCTCCAGCACTACTGTCAGAAATCTAGGAGTCATTTTTGACCAGGATCTATCCTTTAACGCCCACTTAAAACAAACCTCAAGAACAGCCTTTTTCCATCTTCGTAACATTGCCAAAATCAGGAACATCCTGTCTCAAAACGATGCTGAAAAACTAGTCCATGCATTCGTAACTTCCCGGCTGGACTACTGTAATTCTTTACTATCAGGCTGCTCAAATAAGTCCCTCAAGACCCTCCAGCTGATCCAGAATGCTGCAGCACGTGTTCTGACAAGAACTAACAAAAGAGATCACATTTCTCCTGTATTAGCTTCTCTGCATTGGCTTCCTGTAAAATCCAGGATTGAATTTAAAATCCTTCTCCTGACCTACAAAGCACTAAATGGTCAAGCACCATCATACATAGAAGAGCTTTTAGTACCTTATTGTCCCACTAGAGCACTGCGCTCCCAGAACTCAGAGCTACTTGTGGTTCCTAGAGTCTCTAAAAGTAGAATCGGAGCCAGAGCCTTCAGCTACCAGGCCCCTCTCCTGTGGAACCAGCTCCCAACTTGGGTTCGGGGGGCTGACACCGTCGCCACATTTAAGAATAAACTGAAAACCATCATCTTTGATAAAGCTTATAGTTAGGGAGTGAGGAGTTGCAGCATAGTAGAGTAGAGTAGAGGGAGGCAGGAAGTACAAGCCCGTTCCGGCAGGGGAGAGTACGAGCCCGGTCCAGGGCCCCTCTCTTTAGCCTGCCTCTCTTAGTTATACTATTATAACTCTAGACTGCTGTGGGAAGCTCCTTCCAAGGACACAATGAGCCGCTCCCTCTTCTCTCTTTTCACTTGTCTCCTTTTGTGTGCATCTTAGTCCCAGAAATGCCTGTTACTAACCTAGCTCTGGGGAGTTTTCTCCCCGGAGTCCCTTTGTTTCTTCTTCACCCAGAACATCGCCTTGGAATTGGGTGGCACCTACACCGGGGTCCTGGGTGCAGCTGACGCTATGGACTTACTACACCCTGCTACGCTCTGCGTTTCCCCGCAGTGTCCGACTGCGTCCTGCCGCGTCCAACCGCGTCCACCCAGGCTGCTGTGCCACACTACACCCCGTAACGCCCTGCTGTGCCCTACTATGACATGAACTACTATGACTACCATTGTGATCACTGCTTCACTATCTTTATTATGACTATTATTGCCACCATTCACCACTCCCCCAACTGGTGCCGTCAGACACCGCCTACCAAGAGTCTGGGTCTGTCCGAGGTTTCTTCCTAACAAAAAAAGGGAGTTTTTCCTTGCCACTGTCGCTATAGCTACTGCTAATGCTTGCTCTTGAGGCAACCACTGTAATAGTTGGGGCTTCGTAAACTACAGAGTTTGGTCTAGACCTACTCTATCTGTAAAGTGTCTCGAGATATCTCTTGTTATGATTTGATACTATAAATAAAATTGAATTGAATTGAATTGAATTGAATTGAAACGAGTGCCTACTGAGAAGTGTAAAGATGAATTAACAGCACAGACTTCTGATCACAGACATGGTCACATGTTCAAAGTCAACAGATTATTTTTGGGGGCATGTTTAGGCCTTTATTTTCAGGTCGGAGTTGAACCCGCGGCCGCTGCCTCGAGGATTAAGCCTCTACATACGTATGTGTGCCTGCGCTAGTTTTTTACAGTTTGACAATTGGTGTAGACAGGAAGCATTGAACCACAATACAGTGTGCACACATGCATTGAAAGCAATGCTCCTCTCCACAGCAAAACAGTTTGATGACCAGCAGAGTGGGTAGAGGTGCTGCACAAGCCTCATTAGTTCACTTAGTCATTAGTGCAAATGCAAACATCTTGCATTCTCCACAATTTAATACCTGAACACATCGTTATAGTGAAGGAATAGACTTTGCCTGAGTGTGTGTGCAGGAATACTGCTGACTGTAAGTTGGATTTTGTTTTCCATCTGACATGTGATATGTGGAGCCAAAAATACCCCCAGCATCGGCCAGAAAGTCATCAGCGTCCTCAGGGAGTCTGATTCACAGAGGCATGTGGCACACTGCTAACAAAAAACTACGGGTTGGTCCTGTGTCAGTGCTTAACAGACACCAGATAAGTGTCAAAAACTTAACGTGATAAACAAAACTGGTGGTCATGTTTCAGTTGTGTGACCGATTAAATCAGGCCGGGGGGGAATACTGAATTTAAATAACCGTTTCAGGCTGTTAAATAACACAAAACCGAATTAAGATTTTCACACATCACCAAATTGCTTTTTGTGTTTATATGCATTGTTCATTCCTTACACTATTGTATATCCAAGTTCTGTTGTAGCAACAGCCAGGTTTCCTCTCTGAGTTTTACCAAATCTCATCTCAGTACATTTTCATTTTACTATCACTAAGTAAACTTCTCAGTGTCTTTTAAACAAGAGGGTTTTTTTTTTTGTCAGTTTAAAGTCATGAAAATGTCGCGCTCTCTTCACGACACTGCGAGTTACTGTGAATTGTCGATATGTTTATTTCTGGCATCATGAAATGTGATGTCTGGATTAGCTGTTCTCCAAACAGCTGCTCTGTTTCCTAGGAAACGCATAAAGAAGAATAACTCACACAAAGGATTTAGACTGGCCTAAAAACACAAACAGCTGCCTACATCTGTTTACTAAACTGCTGTACCTGACGGTGGGTTGGTATTAAGATATCAACATGAAGATAATAAATATGCAGTTATATTTATTTAAATAAGTAAATAGGATAATGCCATATAATATTTGAGCTGTTTAGTCTAATTTCCCTTGGGGATAGAAACTAATTTGTTATTTTTAGATTTAGTAGACGTTATCATTACTGAGAACCGGCCCATGAGGAGTCAGCCACTAACTTTAGTCATCAGAACAATGAAGCTCATCTTTAGTCACTTCCCAAGAGGTGGCTTAGCAAAATAATTGTGTTGAAAAAGTTGACATGCTAAATATAATTGCATTCTGTGCTGGTCTGTGCTGTGCCAGCTGAGCCCCATGGGCAAGCTATTACTATAGCTTATTAAAAAAGACTTTAAAGAGATAGAGCCTCAGTAGAGCAGCCAACATACAAAAAGACCCATCTATTCTCACCCTGGACGTCGCCATCTGTTTGACCTGCTGCCCTCTGGTAGATGCTTCAGATCCATCAAATCACAACGACAAATGGACTGAAAAACAGCTTCTACCACTGAGCCATACGAGAACTGAACACTGCCAAACACTGACACGACTGTTTACACTGACTATCAGCACTACAATACTTACAGTTACAGCTGCATTCCAACCTTTGTTTGTATGTATAGAACACTGCACAGATGTTTACATTCCAACTTTGTATATTTCTTTGTACATATTTACACCCAACCGAATTATTTGTATAAAGAGTTGCAGGGGTTACATATTTTTGTAGGCCAACCCGCAAGTTAGCATCGCACTGGTTCCATCGACAAAAAGCCAATGGGATTAATCTATTGGCTTTTGAAATATTGCAGTAAGTAAGTTCCAAAAAAAAAAAAAAGTTGGCGATTACACATACTTTTTTGCATATTTTTTAATGATACACATTGTTCAGCAAGATAATCTTCACAAATGAACTTTTATGACTTTTATGGATCTTTAATATATATTTTCTTTTTTAATTTGTTTGATATGTATGCATGATATTGATATTCTGCACAATGCATATTTATTTATTACTCCGTGTCACCTACTGTGCACTATGTCATTTCTATCTATTTCATTCGCACCTTACTCATCTGTATATCTGTTTATATAAGGGTGTTTATAGCATAAATATTATTACTATTATTATTATTATTATTATAACTAATTCTATTTGTTTCCTATTTCTTATAATACTTTTTGTATATTTTTTCCTATGTCTATTTATTGTGTATTTGTGTTATTCTGATGTGTGTAAATTTTTCTTTTGAGCTGCTGTAAATAAGGGAATTTCCCCAGTGTGGGGTTAAAGTCTATTTTATCTTATTTTATGGGTGAATGCACCGTCAGGATTGCCATTTAATTTCATTGTACAATGTTGTGCAATGACATTTAAGGAATTCTATTCTATTATAAAGCCTAGTCTATCTTGGAATACGATGTTTACACAATTTATCTGGCAAGGCACAAAAGTTGGTATGAAAATAGCTCAATTCCAGAGACACCAACATTAGCTACGCTAACCAGCTGCTGGCTTTTTAGTGGTATCAGTCTTTTTTATCTAACTCCTGGTAATAAACCAAATAAGCTTATTTCCCAAAATGTTGAAGGTTGATATAGGAGTCCCAAACATACAGCTATAGGCCTATTATTAGGCAGCACAACAACACTTTATACATGAGCGGGTGAATACAGAAACCTGGATTGACATGGAATTTAGGACTTGTGGTTTACTGGCTTAGGACTCTCTTTTTGTTAGTTAGTTAGTTAGTTTAGTAATTCCATTGTTTCAAATAGTCACAAGGAACAAGATTTAGGTTTTTAAAATTAAAGTAAAATCTTTCTTTTTCACTGCTCCTATACAGACTGCCATATGGACAAATTAAACTTGAAGATACTACACAGCCAGCAGCCAGTTTGATAAGATTAGCATAAAACTGGAAACTATTCTTGGGAGTCTGCAATACTGATAGAGAGACACAATTTAAGATAATATAGCCTGTATAATCTCCTGTTAGACACATTTTGTACACCTTTGTAAAGATGTAATAATCCTATGTATTAAAAATGAGCAAACCTCATCATTTTACCACGATCTACTTCACAATCACACAATTACCATTGTGTAGTGTGATGGCATATGCAGCCTTATATGTCGCTTGTATGTGTTCATCCTTAATGGACACTTACTGGTTGTACAATTTTGCAATGTGTGTCACAATTTACGTTCAACATTAATCTAGACTTGGAACCTTGAAGAAAAACACCAACATTTCATTCTTGTGTGGCCTTTTAAATTGCACATCACAAAAGAGTTATGAAAGATATTCAGTTTTTATTTGTAATCTTTAGTTGAATAAGTGTTTACTATCACCATATCTGCGGGGTGAACATTTTCATTGGACTGTGAGTATTGATGAAAACTTTGTATGTTCACATAGGCTATCTATGGTGGCGTCATGCAACTCAAGAAGCCTAGTAGGCCTACTTCCCTTATTTCTTGTACTTCTTCAGGACCTCAACAAATGTGTGAACACACACACCGACCACAAGGGATCTTTGCCCATATTCAACCAACGTTGTAACCAAATTCGATAGTTTGGGAACAGGAAGTGGGCGACGTAGGCCTACTGCTTCTTGTATTACGAAAATGGAGGCTGAAAAACTCAGAAAAAACGGTAATACTAGGCAGCGCTGATCAAATATAAAACACATTCTGTTACTGTATTGCCTATTTCTCAAATAAATGTTTTCATTGTATTTTAGCTTACCATTTACCTGTTATACAAGATTGTATGTTACCTGCCGGTCCCCATATTAATTCTGTGATGTGAATGCATTACGTCACCCACCAGTGGGAGCGTTTATTGGTCCGGTGCGGCGCAGTGCATTCTGGTAGTTGTAGGATATCTCTGGCCATGTGGCACCAACATGGATGTAGGGCAGCAATTTAAAAAAAAATGTTTGTGCCATTCTACTGCATAGACAGCCCGACCTGGAAATACCCTATTTCCAGGTCTTATATATACATCCATATGCAAGAAACATCCCCTGGATGCACTGGGACGCATCTTCAGTGTTGTGATATGAGGTCATCAGGTCCTGACTTGCGTCACAGCAGCAACCCACGGATCAGCCCTTTTCAACTAAAGCCGCCTTGTGGCTTTCTCTGCGGCATCACTTGCGGACTTAAAGGCCCTTTTTGTGGCCGCTCCTGTAAAGCCCAACCGGTTAGGGACTTTACACAGTGAGCGTCCTACAAAGCCTCTACAGCCGACTTCTTTAGGCTCATAGGAAGTGGGCCTCTGCATTCCACCTCAGCTGACTTGACCACTATGTTCATGGCAAGGGCAAAGAGAACAACAGAGATGGTGCAGCCGGTTATTATTCCTTTCCCAAGCCGGTGCCATCCTGATGTTTCTGACCCAGAAGTGACCCTCAGCCTGAAATTATTGTAGTAATCCATGATTTCCAGCGGTAAAATACTTTTTTAACAATTGACTCCTGTACCGGAAATAAAATTTCATATTAAGCTGAATGAAGCTGAGGCCTGAGGCCAGGGTATGTTTTGATACTGATAATTATTCTGGATGGTACTGAAACCTGCAGGGTGGAGAACTGAGAATTGGGTTGGGTTGACATTATCTTTCTAGATCATCTCTAGAAACACACTGCTCAAATAGAGATCAAATAGCTATAGAACGTTTGAATGCTCTCTTTTACTACCCTCTACAACTTCTTCTAGACAGTGCCGGACTTCTTATTTAAGACATTAGGCCTATACAAAGGGAACCATTAAAAAAAGGGAACTAAACAAAAGTTTTGATATTTGGAGCTCATGGTTTTCTTTTTTTTTTTATTAAATATTTTTATTAGTTTTCACATTTACAACAAATAAAACACGGATTACAAACAAATAAACCAAAAACAACACTGGCTCAGTTACATACATACAACCAAAAGTTATACAAATAATGGGAAATCAGCTCTCATCAAGATCTTTCAGGGAATCCCCTTAGCAAGATGGCAGAAACATCAGGCTCCAAATAATTCAAATATAGCTCCCAAACTTTGAAGAATTGATTTGACTTTGAATGTAACATGCATGTCAGGTATTCCAGTGGTAGGCTACTAACCCAAACAGCACTTTATGCCAACCCTTAACAGTTTAGTTAATTAGTTTTTCACTAATCCACTGCAGTAAAATGTTCTTCCTTGCAGCATATGTGAGAATACAGTACAATCTCTTATTTGCCAACAGTACATATCTAGCTGGGAGGCCTAGAATGAGAGAGATTGGGTCCATCTGCAGCTTCAAGCCTAGTTATCTTTTCCATTTCTGATAAAATATTAAGCCAGTACCTTTGTAGTTTGTGGCAAGACCAAATTTCTTTTCACATGGGTGAAAGAGTAGGGTTGAAATAATGTCTGCGGTTTGGGGATATATGCATTCTGTGTATAATCTTAAATTGTATTGCTTTGGCATGATTACAAACTGAAATTGAGTTAGCATATCTCCATACCATATATCCTCTCACTCATTATCGCTGATAGTAACAGAAAGATCCCTCTCCCATTTATCTCTAAGCAGCTTATGGTTTTCTAGGTGAACTTCAGCACTTTCACACATCAAAGTGTGTTTACCGGTCTTGGGGGTATTACTGCATATGTGAAAAACCTTTTGTGGCTCCAGAGGAAGTCTGAAATCTGATCAATTTAGTCAGCTTAGGTTAGGACTTTAATACTCGATTTTGCATATTTGATGACCTTTGAGTAGGCCTAGTGTAAACACACCTTTAAACAGTGCTTGAATTATCTTTTTGTCTTTAAGGGGGTCTCTCTATCTCATAAAAAAATGTTGGCACAACCTGCACATAGCCTAACAAGGCTATACAATGAAATAGTCTAGGCGCGAGTGGCGCTTTTGCACAGTATATGCGCACGGTAAGCCTAGGCTATTATCTTGACACACGCACACAACAGACAGACAGAGATTTTTTTTTACAGAAATGGAGTCCTTTTAATTAATTTCAACATATTATTGATTGTAATAGTCCATATTTCATTTCATTTTCGCAATACAAAGAAATAGACTACACGACTATGTTCTAGTCTTATAATGTGCACGTAGTGATAACAACACCATGAGTGTTCAGTCGTCTCGTGTGTTGAACCGTGGAAATAAATAGACGAACAATTTTGGAATTTGCACTGAGATGTTGTCAGGAAGCCTATTCACTGAATATTCTATCAGAGATTGCATTGTATTGCTGACAGGTGTTTCAAAATATCTGGGAACTTTTCTGGAGCTCTGAATGGCAGAGGATAGCTACATATTTATTTATTTAAGATGTTTTGGTGCTATTTACCTCAAAAGCACATTAAGCTAAAAGCAAGGCGACTTCTTCGGACTTGCGAGTGCTGTCAAATGGATCGTAGCGTATGCGGTTTGCTCACATAGCCTAGTGGTGTGGTGGTGAAGTGCAGTCATGCTGCGTTCATGAGCGTAGGGTAGGCTCAGGTCTACGTCCCGTAGTAGCCTATATTTTATATTTTAATTTAATGTCTTTAATGGTAAGAGACCGCACAGGGATGGATAATGAGCATTGTTTAAGATTAAATTACAATGCCACATGTGGCAGACACCTTCAGATGTGAGAGACCCCCTCAGATTTTTGACTTTGTTGCTTTCATGGGAGCCAGTCCTCACTATGGGAGCTCGGCTCCCTCTGGCTCTCGCGTAATTCGAGCACTGCCTTAAGGTCTCGATCTCGTAGATTGTGAGGCAAACAGCTAGATTTGGATAAAATGGCTTGGATATTCCATTTCCTTGGACTCTTGGCGATGTAGGAAAAAAACGTTTTTGTTACAATATCAACGTTGTGGCTAAAGGGAGAAAGAAAAAGGTATGAATGCACACTCGACTCTCGACACCAGCTGTGCTGTTTACGGCTGTATTTTATTTTCTTTAACTTTGCAGCAGTTGTGTAACTGCTATAAATCATCTTATGCTTTGTGTGTGGGCTTAATTGAATCATGAGAGTCTAAGCTTTCAATTGGATTGGTGTGTCGCATGGCTATATTTTGAAGATTTAATGCTTTAAAGTTATAAAAATGTTTATGAGTGGAGGTTACAGCTACACAGCCACAAGCTGTGCCGTACACAGTACAGTGATCGTTAAGCGGTTTTAACCTAAGCAATTGTATTTGTTAATATGCTAATATATAATAATTTATTACATTATCATTCCAATATGCATCTTTGCACACTATATTTGCACTACATTTGCACTGTACATCCTACTCCATTGTTTTTTGTCCTTATTTGTATAGTTTCTGATTGTTATATTATTTTTATAGGCCTTTTATATTTTTTATATTTTGTTAATTTTATATTAAAGTTTTAAATCCCATCAAGTTTGCCTGTTGCCTGTTCTTTCATTCCTGCCAATATATAATAATTCATTCCTGCTCATGCACAGACAGTTTAAACTAATAATTGGTACCACAGTCGTTAGTTATTTAAAGGTTAGGGGAATGTAAAAAATAACGTTCTCTAAAGGTTACAACGGTAGGGGAACGTTCTCTAAAGGTTGCAACGTTAGGGGAACGTTCTCTAAAGGTTGCAACGTTAGGAACGTTCTGGGAACGTTCTGGGAAGGGTCGATGTAACCAAAAACTAACGTTCCCTAAACGTCAGGAAAACCTTCCATGGGAACCAAAAACTAACCAAAAACTAACCTTCAGGGAACGTTCCCGCAACCAAAAACGAACGTTCCCAGAACGTTCTGGGAACCAAAAATTGTTACCTGGGTTTAAACTATTAACAAGTGCCTGGCGTTTACTGAAAAGTTATGGATATGGCCTTATACAGACCTCCATACTTTCTCAAGACACTTCATGTCTTTATTTTGTTGTTATTTGTTGAGTAATTTCACAAAAGATAGAAAAGAAATCACAAATTTAGAACAAACATTTAGTATGAGGAGACAGGAAAGGAGACCACCTCAAAAAAGTATGCTGTTCACCCAAAGTATGCTTTTTCTTGTTCAAAGAGGATGTGCTTAATTTAACTATTCAAATTACTGACAACATTGTTTTGTTTTTTTAACATGTTTTTATGAGTTGCAAATCTTTTCTTCTCCAACATTATCCAATTGTGCAGGAACTGTAGCATAGTAATAGGCAAACTGAAGTGTGTATAGAAATGTTGGAGATGAATGGAGGATCCTTTAAAATACCACAAAACGTTGCGAGTTGTTGACTTTACACAGTATCAAATGTATATTTTTTCTCTGACTGCTGTCACAATATTTCCCAAAAGATTTATAAATCTAACATAATATTCTGGAGTATGGTCTTAGGCTGCTGCTTACCGGTAGGTGGTGCTCTGTCACAAACCCTACAGTACCCAGTGATTGTCATGCTTCGACACATCCATGTTAAAGGGATGTTTGTAGGTTGACCTGCAACTAGTGATGTTGTCGGTACACGATCCGTTCTGCCTGCACGATCCGTTCTGCACATGCGCAAAATGTTCGCGCATGCGCGGTTGTACGAGGATTTACGACACTGCACGATCTGTTCCACGCTTCCGGTCGACAGCCAAGCTAACGTTAGTTTAGCTAACAGCTAATTCGGCTAACTGCTAGCTGATTGTAGCGGTCTGCCGTTAGCCTCCACAGGCAAGCTAACGTTAGTTTAGCTAACAGCTAATTCGGCTAACTGCTAGCTGAGACAGCATGTAATAACTTTAAAAGACCCTCAAAATAAAACTTGAAAATAAACGTTGACATATATAACAAACACCTAACATATATAACAGCTGTTACGTCAGTTCTACTTTACTTGTGCTCATTTAAAATACAATCACTCAATATTTGTCTTTAGAACGGATCGTGCAGGCAGAACGGATCGTGTACCGACAGATGTTACGTTCTGTGCCGAGGCTTCGAACATGGATGTATTAAGAGAAGCGTATGTCGAGAAATCCCGGTAGTTTTCCGTGAAGCGCATGTCGAGGCTTGTATCGTTCTCATAGACATCCGGAGCCTCGCTGCCCGTCCGTACCAAGTGACAGGTTTATGAAGTGGTTCGAATCTACACGGTTTTCTTATACATCCATGATCTACACGAGCACATTCACGGCTCTTTGCCCGGTTAAACCACTGCCACTTTCCAGTTTTAGAATAGCCTACTAAAAATACCCTTCCTGCTATTAGACCAAAATGATTGATTTACACACGTTTGATAGCCACATTCCTCTCTAGGAAATCAGTTTATTATACAGTTATGTTAATGATATAGGCCTACCACCAGAAAATACACACTATTGATATAAATGATTACGTGGAGAATTTTTTTTTTCTTCATCGTAATTTAAGTCTTAACCGGCGCAAAAATCTGATAAGTGTATCACAGATCACTAGATCACCTCACAACACCTCAGCCTGTTCTACACTCTTTGACCAACAGGTGGTATTGTGAGCAAACCATTTCGCTGGAAAGCTTCAATGCTTCATCTCGCCATCACTACCTACAACTGAAATTTTGAGGAGCATCTCGCTGCAGTCTGCGGGAAGTCGGGGCCATAGACTGTATATATTAATGGACAGAGCATGTGTGACCCATTGGTTTGTGGAGATCAGTTATCCGTTGTCGAGTTTGCGTTTATGGGCGCAGCCATCCTGGTTGCGGATGTGACGTTTTTAGACGAGAGGGCGGAGTGAGGGAGGAGCCATAGACTATTGGGCGGTGTCTGACTGTTTTTTTTTTTTTGGAGTTGGCAACGCTGCTTACACTCTAGTTACCTTACACACGTTCACTGGCAATCTGGATGCAACTGCTGCTGAAAGCTAGCATACATAATTCGAGGTAAGATATAGCTTCGCTAGGTTTTAAATATATCTTTGTCCAGTAGTTATATTACATATAAGAGGAGTCACATTGTAAAGTAAATGTATCTGAAGTTACCATGTAAATTGTCTGTAACGTTAGCTAGCCACTGGTAAAACATGCTAACGTTAATTTTCTGCAAATCGAAGTTTACGTTGTCCTAATTTAAACGTAGTATCAGCGAAATGCAAAACGGGGATTGTTAATGCTTATCATTATCTAACACTAAGTATTAGCAGATGTATAACAAAGTTTCTTAGAACGTTTGGTTAACTGTAATAACCATAATGCACTGATAATGTCTTGCTACTGTTTGCTCCATCAGTCTATGGTTGGCACAATTAGCCTTTACATGCTTTTAAGAGCTAACGTTAGCAGAAATAAGCTCATTTAACTAAATTAAAGTTACACTAAATAACAATAGACTGTTGTTGATTCATCTGTATTCTCCCCCGATAATTAATGAAGTACAGTTACATGCTAGTGTGCATATATATTTAACTATGAGGGGCTCAAATGGAAATTGATGACTCTTTCTTTCAGAAATAGGAGTGTGGAGAGCTACGATGGCATGTACACCCACCCAATACCTCAGAAGTAAGTCCATTTTCTCTGGCATCACCCAGAGATGCAGGTGGAGGGCTGTTAACAATCCGGGGAAGATCGACAAGGCTCGCAGGGTTTTTTTTCTTTTTCCACTGTGCATTACAGACAACCAACAGACTGTCACACTATGCTCACTTTAATTGTAAAGGCAGCTTTTATTTCTTTACCCAGGCATTTGGACTTGACTGAACAGAGTGCTGCACAAGTGTTTTAAGCTTTATATGTTAAGCTATATTTAGGGGTCCAAGCCCGAGTCTGTAAGAACGGGCAATAGCAAAGCTATGCCGTTCATACAGCAGGGCTGTAGAACCCTATTGTTTTTCTACTGATTATTAGGGGTCCAAGCCCGAGTCTGTAAGAACGGGCAATAGCAAAGCTATGCCCTTCATACAGCAGGGCTGTAGAACCCTATTATTTTTCTAAAGGTTTTTATTATTATTCTTCTCCGCCTAAAACTCCGACTACAGCCTAAACCGTACATGGTGGGGGGTTGCCGTTTTCAGGACTGGTCCCAAACTCCGCAAGGACCTCAGGCGCAAAAATTGACCCACTTCCACCACTAGGTGGCGCTATAGCAGAAAAAACGCGTTTGACCCTATAACTCCCACACCGTACACCTGACATTTAAAATCCATATATCCACGCGTTCCCTGGATCCAACTGAATCACGTGATATAGGCCACGCCCATTTCCGCCTGACTTTTATGCGTGAAAAATCGCGATTTATCAAAAACCTACTTTTTCGAACTCCTCCTAGACCGTGCGACCGATCTGCACGAAACTTGGAACGTAGCATCTCCAGACTGACCTGACAAAAAGTTACTAAAAAGAATTTTTATAGGATAAAAATTGCGCATATTACGCACAAACAAATTTGTGTAGCTAACTCTGAAAACACCAACTTTGCCATATCTCAGCCAAAATAAAGGCTATCAATGCCAAACTTTAGATTCTTGTTTGCCATGACCCTCTGGAGGTGCCACACGCGTTTTACGAAGATTGGTCACTAGGGGGCACTACAAGTACAAAAAGTTTATATCTCATGAACGGCTCATCCAATTTTTACAAAATTTGATGGGCACCATCTAGGGACACTCCTGAGGCCAGGTCTAGAGTGGGGTACTGAGAGGTCAAAGTGGGCGTGGCCTATGGGACCCAAGTCTAGATTCACCACTTACACTAATGTGAACAACTTTAAATTTACAGGGTAGATAGACAATGGGTCATGGACCACACCTACCAAAAATTACACATGTGGACCACTAGGTGGCGCTATAATGGTTTTTTGCCTTTAACTCCCACATTACACATCGCACATTAGAAATCCTTACATCCCCGTGTTCCTTGAATCAAGCTGAATCACATGATATAGGCCACGCCCATTTTTGCTTAAAATCTTTTTCGCAATATCGCGCAATGCACAAAACTAACTTTTTCGAACTCGTCCTAGGCCGTGCGACGGATCAGCTCGAAACCTGGTAAGTAGCATCTCCAGATGGACCTGACCAAAAGTTACTCAAGGAATTTTGCTACGTTAAAGTATGCGCATTTGACGACCAAACAAATTTTCATAGCTAGCTACCACACACGTATCATATCATATCTCGGCCAAATTAAATGTTATCAGCAAGGAACTTGGGATCATTGTTCAACATGCCACTATGATGCTCTGTACCAAATTTGGCGAAGATCGGCCTTTAGGGGGCGCTATAAGCAACGTTTATTTGTTTTGGCCAATGACTCAATGCATTTAAATGGGAAATTTGCATATGCAATATCTCTGCCACGGTAAAAGCAATCACCACGAAACTTGTGGTGCTCGTTCGGCATGCTGCTCTGAGGCTCAGTACCAAATTTGGCGAAGATCGGGCTTTAGGGCGTGCTATAATCAACGTAGTCGAGTTTTGGGCAATAACTTAATGCATTTAAATGGGAAATTTGCATTTGCAATATCTCTGCCAAAGTAAATGCTATCAACACAAAACCTGTCATGCAGGTTCGGCATGTTGCTCTGAGGCTATCTACCAAATGTGGCGAAGATTGGCCATTAATTGGCGCTTTTGTCGATGTAGATGTTTTGGACTTATATACTGATTTATATACTTTATTTACTGACATTTTCCTCGTCATTGTTACGCTTTGGGTTCTGTTTTCCATGATGACCATCCAAAAGTCTGGTCTTTTTGTATGTGTCAGACGTTATACTATGTATATAAAATGTGTATTGTAATTGCATAAGCTACAGTTTGTTTAAACAAAAATAAGGGAAATAATTATGAATATAAGGTGTTTTATTTAGCAGATGTAATTGTGTTGTTGTATCCTATACAATATTTATATTTATATACTCAGCAAAAAAGGAAATGTCCTGTTACTTTCAACTGCTTTTATTTTTTAAGCATACTTAACATATGCATATATTTCTATGAATATTAAATGGTTTAACAACTAAGACGTAAACTGGACAATTTTCACAGACATGTGACTAACAGTAATGGAATAATGTGTCCTTGAACAAAGGGTGGGTCAAAATCAAAAGTAGTTTTCAGTATCTGGTGTGGTCACTTGTTCCATTGAGTATTGCAGTGCATCTCCTCCTCATGTACTGCACCAGACTGGTCAGATCTTTCATTTGTTGTTGCCATTCTGTAACTGTCCTGCTGGCTCCCATTTGTGTGGGAGAAAATTGCTGCTAGAGTAAATATTCCAATATGGTGTATCATATTTAATCATAAGTATAGCCTAATATTACTGGTGAAATGGTATTGAACCTTTAATCCATTTCATTTAGGTGCAACACTGCGGGCGAAAAAGTACTACGCCTACTAATCCCACTGAGGCTTTGCACCATCATTAACTGAATTATAATTCATAATCTTTTATTTCAAAGGGTTTACATCATTCACCAACAATCCTGTGGAACTCCTTTTTAAAAATATATGAAATTTTTCTACATATGTCTGTGCGTTTTTCTGATTTCCATTTGAAAAGTGCAAAGAAAAAAGCCAATAAAGTACAAAATAAAACACTTCTCAAATACACAAACACACCCACATCAATCATACACATACTTGAAATAACTATATACATAAATATATAGAAATAAGTAATTATACATTGCACAGGGTGTGAAATGATTATATGAGGCCCTGTTTTTGCTTTGACACAGCTCCAGCCATTACAGGGTTAAAATTCCACTGGCAAATGTGGTCTCTATCGACTTGTCTGCTCATTGGCTAAAAATGTAGACGGGTCTTAGAGCATTTAAATCTAACTGGTCCTAGAAAATGTCACTCGAGTACACGTGGTGCTCACATCGCGTCAGAGGAGTCTTCAGCTTTCTTATTGGTGTATCACAGGCAAACCTGCACCGATTGGCTTATACCAGGTCTCTATGGAAACCTTAGAAGTCAGAGAATAGAGTGACGCCCACATCAAGTTGCTAGGAGCCTCAGGAGAGACGCGGGGAAGCAATACAAATACGGAAATGAAAACAGTTTAGCGATTTTCCGTTGTGATTCGGCCAGAAACGTCAAGATTGTGAGGCGAACAGCTCGTTTTGGATATAATGGCTTGGATATTCCATTTCCTTGGACTCTTGGGGATGTAAGAAAAAAACAGTTTTGGGCAAAAAATCCCTGCAGTGGCTAAAGGGACAAGGAAACAGGTAAGGATGCACTACACACGGGCTGCGCTGTTTACGCTGTATTATTTAATTTTCTATAACTTTGTAGCAGTTGTGTAACTGCTATAAATCATCTTATGCTTTGTGTATAACTGCTATAAATCATCTTATGCTTTGTGTGTGGGCTTAATGGAATCATGAGCCACTAAGCTTTCAATTTATGTGTGGCATGGCTGTATATTTTGAAGATTTAATGCTTTAAAGTTATAAAAACGTTTATGAATGAAGGTTACAGTAACGCCACAGCCACAAGCTGTACCGTAGACGGCACAGTGAACGTTAAGAGGTTTAAAATCGTTACTACAAAAAACAGTCGTGTTTTCTGTCCCGGAAATGGAATTACGTCACGACCGTGATGTTGTTATAACGTAACTTCGCCTTTGAGCGATACTCACTGTTGAAACACGGCAGTGTTCAGACGTGGGTTTTGAGATCTACAGTATTTGTCGGCTACAGTGGATTTTTTTTCACAGAACTACAGAGCTTTTCTATAAGTTTAACTACTTGTCTTACTAAGGTAAGTTTACTTTTAATTGTAAATGCCTTGGTTGTGTTACCGGATTTGAACGTTACCTAGTTAACATGAGGTCCATTGTTGCCTCTTAGCACGCTAGCGTTAGCTAGCTAGCTAGCTATAGCATGTTTTAATTTGGTTCCTTTTGTATATGTTAAAGCGTAACTCTCGCCAAAATGCAACCTAGGGTCTTTATTTGAATGTACAGGAGTCAAACTTTCGTTTAAAAGCATATTTAGGACGGAATCGCCACTTTTAAGATTTACCGTATCTTCGTTTTTGGGTCAAATGGCCTTTTGAATGGGAGAGCTAGGGGCACTTTGATGCTAGCCTCAAAATAGCTATTTTTAAAACACTAAGAAGGCTCGACACAACATGAGACTTTCACCAGGGGCTCTACACCTTAACCAAAGCATTGACAACATTGGTTGTGTACCCAGAGTTTAGCTACTAAAAAAGGTTTTCAGCAACTCACGTTAGCAGTTGTTTACACTATCCGCCATTTTCCCAGTCAAAAATCTGCGAATGAACGGACTTTTCTCTGTGTGTGTGTCATGTGTAGCTGTTTGTGTGTGTCTCTGTGTGTGGCAGTGTTGCTATATGTACAGTATCTCATAAAAGTGAGTACACGCCTCACATTTTAGTAAATATTTCATTATATCTTTTAATGGGACAACACTGAAGAAATTACACTTTGCTACAGTGTAAATTATTAAGTGTCCAGCTTGTATAACAGTAAATGTGCTGTCCCCTCAAAATAACTCAACACACAGCCATTAATGTCTAAACCGCTGGCCAAACCTAGAGATTGCCATGGTTTTATTTCAGTTAGCCTAATAACTGGTTTGATTTGCATTAAGAGATGATTTTATGGAAAATACCCCATGCCAATCTCTAGGTATGGTGAAGGGTATGTGATGATGTGGGGGTACGATGAAGGATATGTGATGATGTGGGGGTATGGTGAAGGGTATGTGATGATGTGGGGGTATTTTAATTCCAAAGGCCAAGGGAACTTTATCAGATGCATAGTATCCTGGATCCATGAAATAACTGGCCTTTTAAAAATAAAAGTCTGCCTGTCTCTATGGGAATTTAACATATGGGTGTACTGACTTCAGTTGCCAGCTGTTTAGACATTAATGGCTGTGTTGAGTTATTTTGAGTGGACAGCACATTTACACTGTTAAACAAGCTGTACAGTTAATACTTTACATTTACACTTTTGTGAGATACTGTAGCCAGGATGCTGCAAATGTTGGTATAATATAGAAATGGCTGGTGGATTTAAGACAAAATAATAATAATTTGTGTGTGGTGTGTGTGTGGCTTTGTTTCTGTGTCTCTTTGCATGTTTGCTTGGTCTCATTATGTAGTAAATATGGTTATTGTGGTATAGATCTAATCTTTTGATGTATTTGTATTTCTGTAGATGCCTAGAGGAAAAGGTTATCGTCGGTCTTTGGCTGGCAAGTTGAAGTACGCAAAGCGGAACACTCCTCAGCTTCCCACTCCTGAAGTGATTCTGGTGCCATGTGGTGGCACATGTGAACCATGTAAGTATTCATATATGTATACATGTGTGTTGCCAGGGTATAAAATGTTTATTTAATTTTTTTCAATCGCTGCTTTATAAAGGTAAATTAAATGTTAATTTTCTTATTGTTTTTCATTACTAGGTTGTGGTACGGGGGTTCGTCACCGAGTCAACGAATGGACACGGTCAAAGGTTACAGGAAAACAACACAAGTTCATCATTCCTCCAGAGGTCCCAGACAAGGTATTTTTAAGTTCATTAAAACGTTCTATATGTGTTGAGAAATGTAGTTGTGTGTGTGTTTGACCAAATCTTTCTCTTGTTACAGTTCATTCTGATTGTCGGCGATTCTCATCTCCGGGCTATAGTCGACGGGGTTGTTCCGATGCCAAAGTCACAGGACATTCCGCTGTCGTTTGGCTTCATGTCTACTCCTGGGGGCACTGCTGCAGACCTGAGGGCCGAGTTGGACAACGCTCTTCTCCCCCGGATCCCAGATGCTATCTGTCTCTTGGCACCTAGCAACAACCTCACTGCTAACCAAACCATCAGTGAAGCGGCGGCGGATTTCCGGAAACTACTGGACAGCACTATCAACATTTGTACTAAGGTAAGCTCTTTTTATGTTTGATTTTTTTTTTTTTTTTTTATAATTTCTGTAATACCATTCTTGTATGTGTTGTACAAGTCTTAACTCTATTGTATATGTTAAGGTCTTTGTCGTCGACTTCCCGCCGCGTTTGAACATTGACCTGGACATACAACGGCATTATCGTGAGGAGTACCATCGTGTTGCAGCTCCGTTGGGTATGTGAAGTCAAATAGTGTATTTGTGTGCAGGTTTACAGGATGATATGCATTTTAAGCAGACATTTTAAATAAATGCCTAATTATTGTTCTATTCTTCATTTCTAAGGTATTCGCTGCTACCCTGTTGATGAGAGGTTCCCGTTAAACAACCTTAAGCTGTGGAGCAAAGATGGCGTAAGTTTGATCAGCTAATTTATGGTATATGTATAAGTGTGATGTTCAGTACCCTGTAGTGGGTTTAACAAGCTAAATTAGACCGATGCAAGTTTATTGTGGAAACTGTTGTCTAAAGTGATTCTTCATGTATTTAGATTCATCTCAGCGACAACCATGGAATGCCAATCCTGGTGAATGCTCTCTACATGGCCTGCTATGTCCAGGTTTTGGAGCCAAGGCAAGATCCAGCACCAGTTGGCTGGAGAGTTGTTGGACCAGGCAGGAAGGTAATACAGTGCTAATGTTTTTTTGTAGTATTTCCATAAATTTCCCAGTGTTTGTTGTTACTAAATATATTTATATTTGCAGAAGTCTCGGCCAGCTGTCAAGTCTGGTGTTCCTGCCAAGAAGAGGCACGTTCAGCAGGAGGTTAGTTGATTTTTGCTATATAGTGAATATATTTTTGTAATATACTGTAAATTATTAGATTTGACTTAAATGTGATCTTGGGGAAATTGAATAACCTAATCTTGGTGCACTCTCTGTTTATGGCGTCCTATCTCCAGGTTTTTGTGTCGAAGCCAAATCAAGTGCCAATGGTCCGTCGAAGGGTCCCTCAAAGGTCCTCCCCCAGGGTTGCTGCATCACAACCCTCAGAAGATGGCTGGACAGTTGTTGGACTAGGCAGCAAGGTAATAAAATGTTTGCCAATATATATTTTTTCTTCTGATTTTCATACTTTTCTCAGTGTTTATGTTGTTAAACATATTTTTTCAGTATTTATTATAAATTTACCACAAGTTTTTAAATTATTTTTGTATTTGTAGAGGTTCCAGCCAGCTGACAAGTCTCGTGTTTCACCCACAAAGAAACTGGTGCAAACTGAGGTTAGTCATTTTTTGTTATATATTGTATATATTTTTGTAATTTTTTTTTTTTTTCTTCTCAAATTTGATCTTAGGTAACAAAATGTGTAACCCAAACTTTGACTGTTTTTTTGTCCTTGTCAGGAGGACATGGTGGAATGTTCCATTGTGCTAAATCCTGTGTGGTTTAGTAAGGAGCTTCTTCAAACTTTGGGCGATGGCACCATTCACATCCCAGCCCCTGTGTCTCCACCTGGTCCAAAGGGCCCAAAGGTTAGTTCAATACTGTATTTGTTTTTCCTGTTGGTTAAGGTTGACGTTACATTGTCAAACACTTTGTGTATTACTAAAAAGCAACATTGTTTTATATTGTTTTTCTATCAGCAGTGAAAGAACGTCGCCACCATCAGTTTGCTACCAAGAAGACAGCGCTTTTGCAGCAGGTGGGCCTTTTACTCCTTTTGAAATGTTTTTGTACAGTTACTCTAGTCAGAGACATGCAGCCTTTTTTGATTGTATATAGTTATGTGTCTAGTGGTTAATGATCTTGATAATTGTTTATAGGACAAGGCTACTACACCAATGGAACTTCCTGGTCCGTCGTCTGCCAGTCTTGCAACAGTGGCTCTGAAGGAGGTCAGGATACCTTCATCGGATCAGCCACTGGAGCACCCTGGGACGGTAACGCATTGTAACATGGTTGTAAAAGATTTTGATACATAAAACAGTTAGTAGCTTTAATTGTATTAAGTGAATAAATGTGTTTATGGTTGTGTAACAGTCTTTGTTTTTGTTTTGAGGAGGAGGCATCAGTGACATCGCCCAGCCCTTCCCATCCTGATGGTAATGAATGGCCTACACTACTGGACACCATGAAGGTTTGTAATATTATTGCCAGTAATGGTGTGTGAAAATGTTTGAATCCATAAGACAGTTGGTATCTAAATGTACTTAACCAACTGATTTATTGTTTTAGGATCAAGTTGCAAAGCTGCAGTGGACGCACTTCATGTCCAAGAAGGAAGACTATGTACAACAGGTTAGTTTTTTGAGTTACTAGTGCAGTGCCCGTTGAAAATGTGCAGAGAGCGATAATCATTTGTATGTCATGGAGTTGCTAATTATTTGATTTGTATTAAGTTTATAAGTGTTTTTGTCTTATTTGAGGAGGAGGCATCTGTATCTCCCAGGCCACGTTATGCAAATGTTGCCGTGAAGCATCCACTTGACCTCAAGAAGGTGGGTAACACATACTATTTGGCCAGTAATGTTGTTGGTCCATGAAACAGTTAGTAGCTGTAATTGTATTAGATGAATACATGTGTTTATGGTGGTGTTAACACTGTTTGTTTTTATTTTGAGGAGACTGCAACAGTGACATCGTCCAGCCCTTTGGTTGCTGGTGTTAACGAATGCCTTGCACCACAGGCCACCATAAAGGTTTGTATTAATTTTAACAGTACTGTGTGGAAATATTTTGATAACATTTTATAAATATTAATTACTATATATGTACCTAACCAACTTGTTTTCATTGTTTTAGGCTCATACTGTAAAACTGCAGAAAAGGCATCTGATGTCCCAGAAGGGAAACGGAATGCAGCAGGTTTGTTTATTTTTGTATTTTATTTTTTTTTTAACATTCCCTTTTTGCATTTTAAATTATTAGTCTATAAAATATTTTTTTGTTTGTATTACAGGGAAAAATATACACATTTGCATATGTATTGTAGAGATTACTTGCACGTTATAGAGTTGCTAATTTTCATTTAATTCATTGTCTGTTTGACAGTCCTGTGAAGTACGTGAGACGACAGTGAGACCTGTGAATGTCCCCCCTGCTGTGTCTGCTGTTCCTGCTGTTCCTGTTGCTACTCCTACTGACCACCTGGACCACATGAGTCTTGACGGTGTCAATTCTTTTACTAGGGGGTCTTTTCATCAGGGTGACCAACGTTTTCATAGAAATATGAATAAGCAGTGTGTAACGAACAGCGTCGCTGCAATCATCACACATGTTTCAAAGAGTGTCTTGACCTGGAAAACACAGGACATAGATGACATTTTGGTGCGTGGTAATAATTTGTACACTTGCATGGAGCAAAAGCATATGATCAGTGCTTCTCATAGTAGTGGTTAAATTTTTGTTCGTGAATTACCCAAGGTGTTTATGCATAACAATAGAAAGGTCCGTTTAGAGTATTTAGACCCATGTAGTGGAGTTATTGGCTTGGAGAATTATGCTCCAGGTGTCCGAGATATAGCCATGCCTTTGGACGAAGCTCTCCAGCGGGCACTGTTGGAGGCAAATGCATGTTTGCTGACTATTAGAAGTAACACCTGTGCTGTGTTTAGGCTGGAGTCAAAATTTGCTGTGTTCGATCCGCATGCAAGAGGAAACGATGGTGGTTTGGAGCTTCATGGTACCAGCATTGTAGCATGCTATGACACTTTGTCGATGGCATATGGACATGTCACTAACCTTGTTCATTCACTGTATGGTAACGATGATGTGTCTAACAAAACTTTTGAAATCACTGGCGTTAAAGCTGTTTTAGTTGATGAGGTCAGTCCAGTTAGTGTCCAGCATGTAGATGGTGAGTCAGAAAGTGTTTTTGATCTTGAGTCAGAAACCTTGGCTGTAGGTGTCGATCATGTCGCTAGTGACTCTGAATCTATGGTTTGTGACCAGGTGTTGGATGAAAATCCTATTAATGTTGAGTTGGAGACAATAGAAACAACCAGTAATGATAATGTTCATTTCGTGTCTGAAACAAATGCCACACCAGTCACATTTAAATCTTTGACATTAGCTGATAAAAGGAGGATCTGCTTCAAACTTGGTATTGTGCCCAGTTTATCTCCTGAGGATGTTGTTTTAGATAGCAAGGAATTGGAGCAGCCTGTACCTTGCACAACCACTGACATTAACTCAGATGGTAACTGTTTCTTTAGTGCTCTGTCTCATGTTTTTAGTGGGGTACAGACATATCATAAGAATATTCGTCGGGCTGTAGTAAATAATATTAAACAAAATCCTGATGTGTACCGTAACATTCTCAGGCAGCGGTATACATCTGTAGAGCAGTATATTACAAAATCGAAAATAAATTCTGTTGGAACTTGGGCTACCGAAGTCGAAATATACGCAGCAGCTGATTTTTTTTGAGGTAGATATCTATACATATAGTGGAAATTAATGGTTAAGGTTTAAGTCTAGGAGGAAAACAAAGGGATTTATCTTAAACACTGCAATAGATGTCATTATGAGCCAGTTACATGTGTGAAGGATAATGTCTCTAGTATGTGTTATAGTGTAAGTACCCTCTGTGAAAATGATCACTCAAAGGCAAAGAGTGATTCATTCTCAGTACGTAAAATTAGTAATGAAAGCCAAAATAAGAAAAAGAAACAGAGATATGATGAAGACAGTGAATATAAGCAACTCAAAAAAAAAGGCCAACACAGATATGCTAGTGACATAGAGTACAAAGAACGTAAACAACAAGCAAGTGTTAATACCTACGCTACTAAACCTGAGGTCAAAGAAAAACTCCTACAGAGAAACAAAACTAACTATAAAACTAAACCTGGGTTCAAACACGCTCTCGTACAGAGAGGCAAAACTAATTATGCAACTAAACCTGAGGTCAAACGAAAGATCCTACAGAGCAATAAAGCTAAAAAAGTGAAGCAATTACTTCAAAACCATGACATTAATTTTGTAATTGAGCAGTTTAAAGAAAAGGTAAGACACGGCCCAAAATTTGTTTGTTGCGTTTGTCATAGATTATTATTTCAACATCAGGTAAAACAATGTAAAAAAGATCTATATGTAAAGAAGGGTTCTTTAGTAGCATCAGTGGCACACGCATGCATAACTTCCACATATCTTCATAAATGTACAAATTCATGTGACACAAATTGCACTTTGTCACATTTAGCTAAATTGTGGATTTGTTGTACATGTAATACTAAAATACTTAAAGGTAAAGTACCTGAAACAAGTGTAATAAATAATTTACAAGTGGATCCTATTCCAAAAGTTCTTAATGTTAATTCATTAGAAGGGCATTTAGTTGCACAGACTATACCATTCACAAAAATGGTAGCTTTACCAAAGGGAGGTCAGAATGGCTGTCATGGGCCAGTAACTTGTGTTCCATCTAACAATGATGTTATTAGTAATGTTCTTCCTAGATCAGAAAATGAGGATCTCATGATTAGAGTTAAACTAAAGTGAAAACTTTCCTACAAAGGCCATTATGACTATCAGTATGTCCACGCAAATAAAATTCGTAGCGCTTTAAGATACTTAAAAAAACACAACAAATTTTATAAAGATGTTGAGTTTAATAAGAATTGGAAAAATCCCTTGGAAAAAGAAACCAATGATGAAAAAGATAAATGTGATGCAGTTGTAGATGACGTTGAAGAAGAACATATAAATGACAGACAGCAGCATGGGATGTATTTGGATACATGTTTGCAACCGGTGGATATAGCACAGGAAATAATGGATCAGAACTTTGACAGTATTTTATCAGTAGCACCAGCAGAGGGAAACAATCCGGTAAGAGTACTAACGGACATAAGTAATGAGGCCAGGTGTTTTCCAATTCTATTTCCAAAGGGAACTGGAACATTTCATGATGTCAGACAGCATAAGTTAACACCATCCAAATACTTCAATAACAGAATTCTTCATGCTGATGGTAGATTTAGCAAAAATGTAGAATTCATCTTCTATGGACAATCTTATGTTGACACTTATCAAATTGTTTCAAATGTTTCAATAGCATTGAGGAAAGGCTACCATGCTGGTGAAAAATCACAATTTACATCATCTATGCTTGGCAATACAGATTTTGTTAAAAATCTGTTAAACTATGACATGGGGTACAAGTTTTTAAAGCCTATCAGAGGTACACCTGTCTTTTGGCAGGGTGTACAGAAAGACTTGTTTGCTATGGTCAGGCAGCTTGGTATTCCAACTTGGTTTTGTTCCTTCTCGTCTGCTGATTTACGATGGACCGAGTTGATGGAAACATTTATGCAACTGCAAAATGTAAAAGGCAATGTAAATGACTTGGACTGGTCGCAAAAATGTAATCTGTTAAAAAATAATCCTGTGATAGCAGCAAGGATGTTTGATTATAGGTTTCGTACTTTTTTAAAAGAAGTCATCATGTCCCCTGCTCAGCCAATTGGCAAAATAATTGATTATTTCTACAGAGTAGAGTTTCAGCAAAGAGGCTCCCCACACGTCCACTGTCTTTTCTGGGTGGAGAATGCCCCAAAGATAGGAACAAACCCAGATCAAGACGTTGTCGATTACATTGACAAATATATTACATGTGAACTCCCTCCTGAAAGTGATGCTATGCATGAGATTGTTTCTGGTGTTCAGATGCACAGTAAGAAACACACAAAGACTTGTAAAAAGAAGGGCACAGCATGTAGATTTAATTTCCCACAACCTCCAAGCAATAACACATTTATTTGTAAAATGGAAGAAAAGAAGCAACAAAATGAACCAAATCAAGAGCAAAAGCAACAAGATCAACCTAGTGCAGAACAGCAGCTGAAACTAGCAAAAGAGATTATGGCAAAAGTAAAACTAGCCCTTTCAAATGAAGAAGCAACATATGACAGTGTTGATGCTTTGTTCGATTCAATTGGAATCAATCAGGCAATCTTTGAAAAGGCTTATCGATTAACTACCAAGAAAACCAGTGTTGTGCATAAAAGAAACACTAGTGGGGTTTGGATAAATCCGTACAATCGAGACCTTCTGCGTTGCTGGAATGCCAACATGGACATCCAGTTTGTCACTGATCCGTATGCCTGTGTTGTTTATATAATATCATACATCTCTAAAGCAGAAAGGGAAATGGGATTGTTGCTTTCACATGCACAAAATGAAATTAAAGCTGATGGAAATGTAGATGCCAAACAGGCTCTAAACAAGTTGGGAAGTGTGTTTCTACACAATCGAGAAGTTTCTGCTCAGGAAAGTGTGTATCGACTCACAAATATGAGATTAAGGGAAAGTTCGAGAAAAGTAGTATTTGTTCCTACTGGAGACAACATTGTTAGGATGAGTCTTCCTCTCAGTGTTATTCAAAAGAGAGCAGAACATGAAGATACACACACACAGGCCAAATATGGATGACTAGCACTACTGATCGTTATAAATGTAGACCTAAAACGAATGACTTTAAAGACATGTGTTTGGCTACTTTTGCATCAGAATACAGGCAGGTTTATAAAAACGAAAGCTCTAAACCAGGTGTAATCACATTGGATGATAAGTGTGGCTTTGTTAGAAAGAGGACAGACGTGGCTGTTGTGAGATATGCTCGGTTTTCACCAACAAACCAGCCTGAGAAGCACTATCAAAGTCTACTTCAGCTGTTCCTGCCACACTATAATGATCAAGAATTGAAACCTCCACCGTTTATTGGTTTTGAAGAGTTTTATGATGCAGGCTCCATATCTAACTGTAATGGTGACATTATATCTGTAAAAGAGGTGGTAGATATGAACAGGTCTAAATTTGAAATTGAAGCAGAAAAATTAGAAGAGTGTGAAGAAATTATAGAAAGCAGTGGATTTCCAGAAGATGCATGGGCTTCTCTTTGTCCTGAAACTGAATCCGAGCGTTTGGAGTGTTTAGAGGAAATGAGACTTAACCAGCCTGTGTATTCAACAGAACAAGAAGTTATTCCAGATCTACAGCCAGGACAAAACACACTTGTGTTAATGGAATTCCAAAAACAAAAAATTAGTCATACTGAAGCTCAGGCTATATTGCGTTCATTAAATGACCTGCAGGCTCAGGTGTTTTATGAAATACGACAGTGGTGCCTAAAGAAAGTAAATGGGAATAATCCTGAACCATTTCATGTTTTTATTTCTGGTGGAGCAGGCACAGGGAAATCTCATTTGATTAAAGCTGTGTATTACGAATCATGCAGATTATTAGCAAGACTGTCTAATTATCCAGATGATGTTCACGTTTTACTAACGGCACCTACGGGAGTAGCTGCCTATAACATTAATGCTACTACAATACACCACAGCTTTGCTATAGGTAATAATGTGTCTTTACCCTATCAACCTCTAACAGAGGAAAAAGTAAACACTTTAAGAGCCCGTTTGAAAGACCTACAAATATTAGTGATAGATGAAATTTCTATGGTTGACCCCAAACTCTTGACATATATCCACGGCAGACTACGGCAAATTAAACAATGTGGTGATTTTTCTCCCTTTGGCAATGTGTCAGTAATAGCTGTTGGTGATTTTTTTTCAACTCCCACCCGTTAAAGGAAGACCTCTTTACTCAGAGCAGGCAGGGTTGAACCTATGGCAGGATACTTTTACTCATGTTGAGTTAAAAGAAATAGTTTGGCAGCAAAATCAAGACTTCGCTGTAACACTCAGTCGCATCAGAAAACATAAGAAAGGAGAAAAACTTGATGAGCAAGATGAAATGTTGTTAAAACAATGTGAGACAGGCTTGGGAGGAAACACAGAGGACCTTCACATTTTTGCAACAAACGGTCAAGTAGACATGCATAACTTAAACATGCTGCATAAAGTGTGTACTGATATAGTCCAAATCAAAGCCCAAGACTTTGATAAAAATCCACAAACGGGTCGCTTTGCAACAAAAAGTACCTCGCATACCTGTGATCAAAAGACCTATTTAAGCAAATTGTTAAGTGTTGGTACAAATGCTAGAGTCATGCTGATTAGAAATATAGACATTTCAGATGGGCTAGTTAATGGAGTTGTTGGTACGGTTTGTCTTTTACAATTTGATGAAAATGCTACAGTCCCCAAAACAATTTATGTTAATTTTGATAACCAAAGGATTGGCAGTAATTTAAGAGCAAAATTTCCATGTTCATTACCTGGACTTGAAAATGCAACATCAATTGGACTTGATGAAGACAAAGTAACAAACAGTGGTGGAATTAGACGGCAGTTCCCACTACGCCTGGCGTGGGCCTGTACAATACATAAAGTTCAAGGCTTAACTTTGGACAAAGCAGTGGTTTCTTTTAAAAAGATTTTCTCTGCTGGCCAAGCATATGTAGCTCTGAGTCGTGTAACAGCAGTAGAAAACCTAATCATTCAAGATTTTAAAGCCTCTGCTATCTATGCAAAACCTGATATAGACGAACATTTAAATGCCATGCAACCATACTTTAAGACTCCATTAGCAAGACCAGCTTTTTCTCTGAAAATCTGTTTACACAACATTCAAGGTCTAGATGTACACGTTAATGACTTAAAACAAGATCGCAGAATTTTGGATGCTGATGTGATTTGTCTAACAGAAACATGGTTGAAACACGGTGCATCACAGACTAATCTTGACATGCCAGGATGGACATTTTATCACAAGGCTAGATCACAATCTTACAGTGACATGACACTTTTTTCTAGGTTACAGAAGGAAAAACATGGTGGTGTTGGCTTCTATCACAAAAAACACATCATCTGCAACATCTTAGATGTGCAATGTACTGACTTGGAAGCAATCATGTTTAATCTTCAGCCTATGAACCATAATTACATGGTACTGTACAGACCACCATCGTACAAAATTGGCCTTTTCAAAAGAAAACTTGAGGCTGTAGTCAACCGTTTCAATGATCTATCAGGTGGTAAAATAATAATGGGAGATTTCAATGATGATGTACTACTTTAAAAATCTATAAAAACCTTAATGACTCATCAAGGTTACAATCAGATCGTTACCTCACCTACAACAGAGAATGGGACAGCAATTGATCACATTTACATTAGAGACATAGATCCTGCAATAGTAAATGTAGAGATAATGTCAACATACTACAGTTATCATGAATGTATTTCTATGGGTTTCTTATCTACTTAAAATCTCTCTCTCTCTCTCTGTCTGTCTGTCTGTCTGTCTCTCTGTCTCTCTCTCTGTCTGTCTGTGTGTGGAAAATCTATTACCGGGGCGGGGGGTTTATAGTGAGCTTTTCATTTAGGACTAGACTAATTATGCACTTGAGGAGGAACCATTTCTGTCATAGGGACATAACATTGCATGAAATAAAACTTCAGTCCTAAAAGTCTATGCTACCCAAAATAAATCCATACATTTAATTCATGGTTTGTCATTTACACAACTAATCCATCCATCAAAGTCCCAGAGTTAACCTAAAATGTCCATCCTGCTTAATGTCTTTTCAAATCATCCTGTAAACATTCTTTTAAGGTTTTTATGCTCTACATTTTTAAGCTATAAATTTGTCATAAAACGGCTTACCTCAGCTGCATGATCATAATTTCAATATGGTTTATTTTACTGCATTACAACAACATGTTTAACTAAAACCCATATTAAACATTTAAAACTGCAAATTATATATTTACAGTATCGACATTTCTCAGAACCAAATATACTACATTTATGCCATATTAAATACTCCTACCTATATGCTGTTGCTAATGCAGGTTTTGCTTTACCTTCCATGTTGCGTCACAAAAAGCAAAAGGCACTTGTAATGGTACTCCTGGTTTACTGGGATGGGGTTCGATTCCCTGCGGTGTCCTGCTAATTGTTTTGACATTTACATGAAAGCACCGATTACTTTCAGTCTATTAATTCTCTCGAACAATTGCCACAAACTTCAATGAACCGTCTATATGTAAATTATTTACAAACATGTAACATGTAAGCAATAAAAAACAATATATTGCACTATGTATGCACCACACACATAGACCAGTTTTGGCTGAATACCCTTTTTTTCTTTTTTAAAGGGCGTGCGCCTGTGAGCACCCACGCGACGTACCGCAGACGTCGCGGCTCGTGCCTCTCTATTTACCGCCGTTTGCCTCCCCGCCGCCCGGCTTCGGGTTCCGCTTTCGCGCTCTCCCCGGGGCGTCGGGGGCGACTGGCGTGGGTGGCTTGGGCCCCGTCATAACTGCTTGCAGTTATAGTTTTATATTGTGGTTTGTAATGTCAACCATTTCTACTGTAATTAACAATGTGACACTAGTGATTCAACTACCCTTTTTTTTTTTTTTTTCTTGACCCACAGCAGTGTTTTATGTGTGGAATGTACACCGGATTGTAAAAGGTGAACTGCATTATTTAATTCATCAATTTAACCCCTAACCCTAACATAATCTTAAAAATATTGCCAGTGTTGTTTGTGGTTTATGTAGTTTTTGTAGTTAATGCCCATTTCAATGTGAAATAAAGGTCTTTCTAAAGCTACATTTGTTTTTCTGAAGCAACTATAGGAACATACACAATATTGTAGTCATACAAGACATTGGTAATTTGATAGAATTTGTAATTGATTAAAAGTGTCTATTTTGGCTTTAATCAACAAAAATATGATTTCTCAAATGTTACCATATTTGAATGTTGACAAAGAAGGATCAGGGAAATGTAGTTTGTGCTTTTCTTGTGTGTCTTTATGTACTTGTCAATTTTAATCTCCATGAAAACACTTCACCAAAATCCTTTTAGATTAATTTATAGACATATTTATTTTGACATACATAGTCAAGTGTTTAGTAGGTAATTGAAAATGCACTAGGTGCTGTTTAATCTGTGTAAGGTTATTGCAAATTCATTATAACAAAAGTATTATCACAAATTGTTGGTTGATTGTGGTAGATGAGAGGCAGCTGGAACCCAGACTCCCACCCTCTAGACTCCACTCCTGCAATAAGAGACAGACAGAGAGAGGAGAGACAGACAGAGAGAGGGAGGGAGGAGAGACAGAGAGAGGAGAGACAGACAGAGAGAGGGAGGGAGGAGAGACAGAGAAGCTACTTAGGAGCAGCAGTCCTAACAGTAACACAAGAGGACACATCTATTACAGGACTCACATTTTAAACCTCTAAATACCAATGACTGCTTAAGTGCTAAAAGTTGGTCTGTCCTTTCAGCAGAAGAAGCTGAACCGAAAATGATTTTCTGGCATCGTTATAATCAGAACACATTTGAGAACTTCGGATGTGGTCAATGAAATCTGTTTTCCACAACAAGATGAATGGCACCAAATACGCTGCTCTATACACCAGGTCTTCCCTCTGGCTCTGGTCATTCAGTTTTCAGTGTGGATACCTTTGTAAAGACAAACATGTAGTTAAGGCATGGTAGATCACAATGAATTATATTAATATATGAGCTTGTACATGAAGGCATGCTTCAGTTGAGGACATGCAGTATTAAGTAAACATACTCCTACATGTCAAATTTATCTTGGACAATGTGTATTGTACGCAACACTTTTTTAGTGATATGTACATTTTAGTAATAAACAGAATTTGTAAATATAGATTGTAACATGTATGTGACTCATCTTAAAACAGACTAATGTGCTGACAGAAGGTCTTCAAATAGATTAGCAGACACAACTACAGTAAGTGGAAGAAAGACCTCAGTGTAACAGTATCAGCAACAGTGGTTAATAACTCCTGCAGCATGCTTGTTAGGTACATTTAACAGTCTGAAATAATGTATTTAGAATTTTGAGAAAATATTGAACCTGGTGCTTTATACAATACATTTGGCTGCAGAACTGAAGATTTTTCAAGATGGAACACTTATGTAACTTTACAATAATATATATATTTTTTCATGTGTGACATTTTATTGCAAAAACGGATATTCTGGCCTACTGCCCCGTCCGTCGACGCGCTCCAGCGCGGCTTTGTCCGAGGTGAGGGTGACGGTGATGCTGTGTGGGTGTCTGTGCCTGTCCTTCGGGCGCCTCCGGGTAACGTTGCCCAACTCTCGGGCGGGGTACATATATTTCAGTATATTCAAGTAAAAGCATCTCCGCTTGTCCCGTGCGAATGCCCCACACAAAACTCAGATGTGAGGGGGTACTTTCTAAATCACACGCGGTCCCAAAATGATTCTAATCCCATACGAATAGGATTTATATGAATTTGCACTATAACGTTAGCTATATCAGGCTTTGACTTTAAGCTAACATTACCATTACATGCGCATCGATTAGCAATAACATCACATATGGTTAAAAACAGATTATCGGCGAGACCGTTGTGCATACCTACTGTATACGACTGTAACGTTAAATATATTAATTTTAATCCGTTTATACGGTCTGGTCTGCATAACGTTATTAGTTAGCCCGCTAGCTTGGTTAGCAAGGTGCAATCTAGCTAGCTAACTGATATTCATTGGGATGCTAACGTTGGCTAACGAAAAACGGTATTAAAACAAAATGTAACGTTACTTACCGGAAAAACTGAACTGCCGACTCCTTTGAGTGTCTTGTCGTACAACCGAACGTTGAACAAGACATTATTAGGCGACCAAGTGTCACAGTCACGAAGATGAAAGCTGGTCAACCCCCAAAGTGAAGTTTACATGCCATGGATAAGCTTTGCTAAACCTCTGTCATGATTGACAGGCTGTCAATCACATCATAGCCACGCCCTAAAACATCCCCCGCTTTATCGCCGATTTTAAAATCAACGAGACCATAATTCAAAAAATGAACATCATTCTGTGTTGCAGAAGACTTAAAACTAGCGATTGAGAATATAAACTCTTAATTGAAATGTTTACTGAGGTAATAAATCAAGTGAGAAGTGGGTCATTTCGCCATAGATTTCTATAGAAACGGACCTCCTTTTTGCAACCGCACGTGTCGCCCCCTGCTGGAATTCAGATAGAATGCAGGTTTAAGGCACTTCCGCATTTGCCGCATTTTGCTGAACTGGATGCGCTGTCCACTAATATATACAGTCTATGGTCGGTACACGATCCGTTCTGCCTGCACGATCCGTTCTGCACATGCGCAAAATGTTCGTGCATGCGCGGTTGTACGAGGATTTACGACACTGCACGATCTGTTCCATGCTTCCGGTCGACAGCCAAGCTAACGTTAGTTTAACTAACAGCTAATTCGGCTAACCGCTAGCTGATTGTAGCGGTCTGCCGTTAGCCTCCACAGGCAAGCTAACGTTAGTTTAGCTAACGGCTCATTCGGCTAACCACTAGCTGATTGTAGCGGTCTGCCGTTAGCCTCCACAGGCAAACTAACGTTAGTTTAGCTAACAGCTAATTCGGCTAACTGCTAGCTGAGACAGCATGTAATAACTTTAAAAGACCCTCAAAATAAAACTTGAAAATAAACGTTGACATATATAACAAACACCTAACATATATAACAGCTGTTACGTCAGTTCTACTTTACTTGTGCTCATTTAAAATACAATCACTCAATACTTGTCTTTATTGTTATTACTGTGAAGTCTTAATTTAGCTGTAGCTGCTTTTCCCATTACGTTTGAGTTAACGTTATTTTAGACTGAATCTAGCTGTCAGCTAGCGGTTAGCCGAATTAGCTGTTAGCTAAACTAACGTTAGCTTCCCGGTGGAGGCTAGCCATAGGCTAGCGTGGAACAGATCGTGCAGGTCGTATCCTCGGTAAAACAGTATTATCTTGCGCATGTGCAGAACGGATCGTGCAGGCAGAACGGATCGTGTACCGACCATAGACTGTATATATTAGTGGACAGCGCATCCGGTTCAGCAAAATGCGGCAAATGCGGAAGTGCCTTAAACCTGCATTCTATCTGAATTCCAGCAGGGGGCGACACGTGCGGTTGCAAAAAGGAGGTCCGTTTCTATAGAAATCTATGGCGAAATGACCCACTTCTCACTTGATTTATTACCTCAGTAAACATTTCAATTAAGAGTTTATATTCTCAATCGCTAGTTTTAAGTCTTCTGCAACACAGACTGATGTTCATTTTTTGAATTATGGTCTCGTTGATTTTAAAATCGGCGATAAAGCGGGGGATGTTTTAGGGCGTGGCTATGATGTGATTGACAGCCTGTCAATCATGACAGAGGTTTAGCAAAGTTTATCCATGGCATGTAAACTTCACTTTGGGGGTTGACCAGCTTTCGTCTTCGTGACTGTGACACTTGGTCGCCTAATAATGTCTTGTTCAACGTTCGGTTGTACGACAAGACTCTCAAAGGAGTCGGCAGTTCAGTTTTTCCGGTAAGTAACGTTACATTTTGTTTTAATACCGTTTTTCGTTAGCCAACGTTAGCATCCCAATGAATATCAGTTAGCTAGCTAGATTGCACCTTGCTAACCAAGCTAGCGGGCTAACTAATAATGTTATGCAGACCAGACCGTATAAACGGATTAAAATTAATATATTTAACGTTACAGTCGTATACAGTAGGTATGCACAACGGTCTCGCCGGTAATCTGTTTTTAACCATATGTGATGTTATTGCTAATCGATGCGCATGTAATGGTAATGTTAGCTTAAAGTCAAAGCCTGATATAGCTAACGTTATAGTGCAAATTCATATAAATCCTATTCGTATGGGATTAGAATCATTTTGGGACCGCGTGTGATTTAGAAAGTACCCCCTCACATCTGAGTTTTGTGTGGGGCATTCGCACGGGACAAGCGGAGATGCTTTTACTTGAATATACTGAAATATATGTACCCCGCCCGAGAGTTGGGCAACGTTACCCGGAGGCGCCCGAAGGACAGGCACAGACACCCACACAGCATCACCGTCACCCTCACCTCGGACAAAGCCGCGCTGTAGCGCGTCGACGGACGGGGCAGTAGGCCAGAATATCCGTTTTTGCAATAAAATGTCGCACATGAAAAAATATATATATTATTGTAAAGTTACATAAGTGTTCTATCTTGAAAAATCTTCAGTTCTGCAGCCAAATGTATTGTATAAAGCACCGGGTTCAATATTCTTTTCTCAAAATTCTAAATATATTATTTCAGACTGTTAATGTACCTAACAAGCATGCTGCAGGAGTTATTAACCACTGTTGTTGATGCTGTTACACTGATGTCTTTCTTCCACTTACTGTAGTTGTGTCTGCTAATCTATTTGAAGACCTTCTGTCAGCACATTAGTCTGTTTTAAGATGAGTCACATACATGTTACAATCTATATTTACAAATTCTGTTTATTACTAAAATGTACATATCACTAAAAAAGTGTTGCGTACAATACACATTGTCCAAGATAAATTTGACATGTAGGAGTATGTTTACTTAATACTGCATGTCCTCAACTGAAGCATGCCTTCATGTACAAGCTCATATATTAATATAATTCATTGTGATCTACCATCTCTTAACTACATGTTTGTCTTTACAAAGGTGTCCACACTGAAAACTGAATGACCAGAGCCAGAGGGAAGACCTGGTGTATAGAGCAGCGTATTTGGTGCCATTCATCTTGTTGTGGAAAACAGATTTCATTGACCACATCCGAAGTTCTCAAATGTGTTCTGATTATAACGATGCCAGAAAATCATTTTTGGTTCAGCTTCTTCTGCTGAAAGGACAGACCAACTTTTAGCACTTAAGCAGTCATTGGTATTTAGAGGTTTAAAATGTGAGTCCTGTAATAGATGTGTCCTCTTGTGTTACTGTTAGGCCTGCTGCTCCTAAGTAGCTTCTCTGTCTCTCCTCCCTCCCTCTCTCTGTCTGTCTCTCCTCTCTCTGTCTCTCCTCCCTCCCTCTCTCTGTCTGTCTCTTATTGCAGGAGTGGAGTCTAGAGGGTGGGAGTCTGGGTTCCAGCTGCCTCTCATCTACCACAATCAACCAACAATTTGTGATAATACTTTTGTTATAATGAATTTGCAATAACCCTACACAGATTAAACAGCACCTAGTGCATTTTCAATTACCTACTAAACACTTGACTATGTATGTCAAAATAAATATGTCTATAAATTAATCTAAAAGGATTTTGGTGAAGTGTTTTCATGGTGATTAAAATTGACAAGCACATAAAGACACACAAGAAAAGCACAAACTACATTTCCCTGATCCTTCTTTGTCAACATTCAAATATGGTAACATTTGAGAAATCATATTTTTGTTGATTAAAGCCAAAATAGACACTTTTAATCAATTACAAATTCTATCAAATTACCAATGTCTTCTTGTATGACTACAATACTGTGTATGTTCCTATAGTTGCTTCAGAAAAACAAATGTAGTGCAGTGTCGTAAATCCTCGTACAACCGCGCATGCACGAACATCTTGCGCATGTGCAGAACGGATCGTGCAGGCAGAACGGATCGTGTACCGACACGGATAACTGATCTCCACAAACCAATGGGTGACGTCACACATGCTCTGTCCATTAATATATACGGTCTATGGTACCGACACAGTCTATGGCCCACATCCAAGTCAGTCTTTTTTTTTTTTTTTTTTTTTTGCCTACGTCGTCTCCATAGACTGTATATAAGAAGGTCGTCTCCCCAAGACGGTAGCAAAGCTGATATCCTCTTGTTTCACATTAGCTAGATGACAGAAACTGATGTAAGCTAAACACAAACGACATTTCATGCAACAACAGTGAACTGTAATTGGGCCCGTGTACTTTTTCGTTCATTTGATTTCCGATTTTGAAACGAAAAGAGTGGTTCGGAAATAACGTAAGACTGCTCTGGTGAAAGCTTTATTTTCATGAGCTTCTGGGGCTAGCTGCTAACTAGCTCGGAAGCTACATCTGATGGCAGGCAGGTTGCTAATTAGCCAATGCTAAAAAGTATGGAAGTACTAGTTTCCCCTGCTTTCTATCAATATTCCTTAGTATTTGTCTCTTGGTGTAGTTTGCTAACATGCTCGTAGACATGTAAATGAACTGTTTGCGTGCTAGCTAAGTCAACGGTCAACACCTTTTTTATATTGTAACGTGAAAGCTCAGGCTGCGTTAGCTTCAGCTAAACCACAGCCGCAACTTGCACTGCCCCGTTAAAATGCAACTTCAACCCTCGGATATAACGGTAATCATGTAGCGATTTTACTGTATCTAGACATCTGTATGTGTGTTCGACCTTTTGAAATACTTAGATTAGGTGTGCTACTGTGCAGATAATACCTTTGCAGGTGTTTTGGATCAATGAGCTGATTAGAGTGGGACACTTTGAGCCTAAAATATTGAACCTTTTCACAATATTCAAATTTTCTGAGGGTTTTCATAAACTGTAAGCCATAGTCATCAAAATGATAAATACAGGCTTGAAATATCTCGCTTTGCATGTAATAAGTCTATATAATTAGTTTTACATTTTAAGTTGAATTACTGAAATAAATGAACTTTTGCACAATATTCTAATTTTTTGAGTTTCACCTGTATGCTTCTGGTTCACCTGTTAATTGTTAAAGCAAAATTGCCCCTTTGTACATTTGGTTGTGACTGAATTCTTGCTGTTAATATGAAAGTCCATAACAAACAACACACCATTCTATTTTTGAGGGCTAAATTAAATGAAATATGGTTCGTTTTCCGTTTGAACACATTGTCATCAATATTAACAAGGTTTAAAATGACCCATTTTTCAAATTTGGATATCATTTCAAAATCAGAAATCAGTAGTAACTACATGAAAACTTCACTGTTGCATGAAATGTCATTTGTGTTTAGCCTACAGGTCCGTGTACTTTTTCGTTCATTCGATTTTCATTTCATAAACATGTATTAAAAACAAAACATTTGATTTTCGTTTTAAAATACAAAATTTGAAATTGAAATACAAGGCATTTTTTTCCTTTTCATGGTCAAAAGGGGATGGCAGAAATTAAATATATGCTGTGATTTTCATTTTCTATTTCATATAAGAAAAATAAAATCACTCGAAAATAGAAATGAAAAAAGCCTGTTATTTTCATATTCAGAGACCGGATGTTGTCATTTCCAAGGCAACAGCGCCAGTGTAGCCTACCAAAGTGAAAGTGTTACTTTCAGCCCAGGCTAAAATTACTCTGGAAACATACTCTTGATAATGCTTGGGGGGAATTTTATTTCATAATGTCACATTTATTTATTACCGTCTCTCCCTGCCTTCCTCTGACTCTCTGTCTCTACCCGCAGCAACAACTTCGCCGCAAGACAGTCGAACCAGCTGAGGAAATAGAATTTCAGTTCACAGCTGTAACGTTACCGTTACGCCACCGTTACCAATCCCAGCAAACTTTCTGTTGCTTGCTGATCTGGCAGAGAGTCACCGGGGGTTCGGGATCAGATCATGGGGATCAGACCTCCGGTGCTGGGTCTAATATTCTAATATTAGCTGCTGCAGCTAGCCTCCAGCTCTGTGACCTCGGTCCCCGCGGTTCGCTGCCCGGTGCTGACTGACTCTGGTCCGTCTGCAGAGCTGGCGTTACCCGCTCTAGCTGAGCTGGGAATCTGCCGCGCTCGTGTTTTAGTCATATTTTCTTTTGTTTGCAGATAGTGATATGCTATGATGCACTGATGTCAGGCAGGCTTGCTAGTTGCTTTTAGTCGAAGTCTGTGAGATAACAAAACTTCCTTTGAATATAACGTGCATATAAATAGACGAAATAAATAAAAGTAAAACATATGTATTTAGGCTATTGAACTATAATGGCTAATGCGTATGTTCATATGTATTGCCGCATTTATGTATTTCATTATCTATTTCTTAGCCATATTTATGTATATTTATGTAAAGGGGGGCAAGAAATGGATGATCGGTCGCTCAGGAAGTTATAGGCTACAGTTTCCCTCCATAGTGGGGCAGATAAGGGGGAAAATCGTTCATAAGTGGATACAAGCACCCAATTTGGTGTGGTTATCCCTCTGGGGCCAATCATTTGAAAAATAACATTAGCCACCTGATTTTTCAAAATGGCCGCCATTTTCCAAGATGGCCGCCATTTCCGGCATTGGAAAACACGTATCTTGCCACATAATTTTACTCATGGGACATATTTCAAGGTTTTTACCTTTGAATCCTATGTTTTTGACTATGAGGATGTCACATACATATCTATTTTGTGTTTCGAGAGTCTTTTTATGGTATTTAGAGTAAATAATGTGAAAAAACAAGCATAAAATGTGACATAATTCCAAGAAAAAAATTATTACGAAGTATGCAAAAGTAACAGGAGGTTTTATGTTATTTACTTTTTTGGAGACACATACAATTATTGTATTTATGTTCTTTGTATTTATGTGGGTGGTTATATTTATGTTCATTAAGGCCAACATTGCTAGTCCTGGCACTTACAGCTGCACAGTGCTGTACAGGTAAGACCAAAGTGATAGCATTTACATCTTCCGCGGCATTCTGCTTTGCATCCACATTTGGTCAGTTGCTGACAGCTCTCTACAATTGGTGATAGCTCTGTCCAGAAGATCACCTGTCTTGGTCCAACCCCACTCAGAAGGACTCAGTATTTCTGGCTGGCATACAGTTGCTTGACTCCAGATGCAGCCTGCCTGGTAGGCTGAACGCTTTACATGCTGCAGCAATGCTGCTTGAGTTGGAGGAATGGCTTCATATGGCCTTTGCTTTCTGGCAAACAAGTCCAACCTGGCTTCATCTACTCCTCCTGCTTCGCTGGATCTGTTGTACATCATGACCACAAACTTCTCTAAAATCTTCAGGTCGCCATCATCCATTCTTGGAGGGTAGTGGCTAAGCTGGCTGAAGATTTCAGAAGAATTGGTCAGGAGAACAGTGTTTATCTAAGTCCTTGTGAATTGAATTACATTATTTTACATTTAGAAGGTAGGCTACATGCTTTAAACACTTTAAATTAGAACTTCAACATGAATAATTACCTCAGTGTAAGACAAAATGTAAAAACTTACCTCAGACAAATTGTTCCACAGCTGATAAATTATACTTCTTTCAGCGGATTGATAGCTGTCCTCCAGAGTGAACAGAACTGCGTCCATGGCAACGCTCTGCTATGCATGGCAACGGTGTGTTATACTTAGCAATGGTCTTTTATCAACTGCAGAAAGCCATGTAATAAATCCAATGTAACACATGCTTTAAAACATTACTTTTTTCAAATATCCCACAAATTCACCTGAAATTCCTTAACATTTCATAATTTTATAATTTACATTCCGCATCATTAGATCTCACCATTAGACTTAACTATTGATATAATTAGTTTATGATGTTGAATATAGTCTCATTGTAATTCTTGACCATCAAAACATAGGGGTAAATATCACCTATTGTGATTTATCATGTTTGATTCAAGAGATATGATGGAAAATACATAATTTGGTTATGGCGGAATCCAAAATGGCCGCCACAGCTGTCTAAAGGCCTTCATTTATGTTGCATGTGGTATCATTGTAATCGTTGACCATCAAAACATAGGGGTAGACATCATCCTTTATGCAGTTGAATGTTTTGTTCAGGAGATATCATGCAAAATACATAATTTGGCTATGGCGGAAAGTAAAATGGCCGCCGCCGCCGACATGACGTTTTTTTTGCGATGGCTAACGTACTTTTTTGAAAGAGCACTATCCAGTGAGTAATTGTGCCAATTTTGGTGCTTGTATCCACAAGTGAACGATTTCCATAAAAAATGGCACTTAGCTGCTCCACTACCACTGCAGCAGGGACATTCTAAAACGCTTAACATGAAAAAGCTTAACATGGTTTAATCTACCTAAACAATGATCAATCAGATATCAGTCAGTTATCAGTCAGATAACGTCCATAATAATTGGACTTAGATTTTTTGACAGTTTTCAGTGGTTATGAGGAGCAATATGAGATAGAAATTTGGTAATCATTGATCATTGTTTAGGTACATTAAACCGCGTTAAGCTTCTTCCTCGCCATAGGCGCCAATGAAGAAGAAAACGTTAACGTGAGAGAACTTCTATAATCGTTGAATTTCGGTTTAGTTTTTTGACAGGCTAAGTGTTCATGACAAGATATGGCCATGAGAAATATGGTGATGGTTAAGTGTTTTTTTTTTCTTCATGTTAACCGTTTTAGAATGTCCCCTGCAGCCTGAGTTAAAGCAAATATGGTAGTGTATGTTTTGGTCATTCGATTTTCATTTCATGAAATACATAAATGAGGCAATACATATAAACATATGCATTAGGGTTTCCAAAGTAATTTTAGCCTGGGCTGAAAGCACCACCAATGGTAGGCTACACTGGCGCTGTTGCCGTGGAAATGACAACACCCGGTCTCTGAATATGAAAAATTTCTATTTTCGAGTGATTTTATTTTTTGTTATATGAAATAGAAAATGAAAATCAAAGTATATTTTAAATTTCTCCCATCCCCTTTTGACCATGAAAAGGAAAAAATGCCTTGTATTTCAATTTCAAATTTTGTATTTTAAAACGAAAATCAAATAACCATTCGTTTTTTGTTTTTTAATACCTGTTTATGAAATGAAAATCGAATGAACGAAAAAGTACACGGACCCCTACATCATCAGTTTCTATCTAATGTGAATCAAGAGGCTATATCAGCTTCGCTACCAGGCTGTCTTTTTTTTTTGTCTTCAAAAAACTTTATTATTCAAGTACAGATCCATAAAAATCCATTGAAAACATTAAATGCATACATACATACACGAAAAAGGGGCGCATGAAATTTACATTAAAGAGGTTGTAAGGCATTGTAAATGTTCAGAGTCCGGGTGGCTTTCTTATTTGTTAGTCCTTTTTTAAAGTTTCAAAATATAATTTCATGTCATTTTTAAATTGGTGAACAGCCTATCCGGTTCTTTCAGATCGTTCACATTTATAGATATAAAATTTTCAAATAAAATTAAAAGATTAAAAATAAAAAACATGGCATTTATCCAAATCATGTTCTTCATAGTAAAAAAATTCTACCAGGCTGTCTCATGGATGTATTAAGAGAACTGGGCCGTCTTCGTCCGTTCGAGCGTATGGGGAGTGACGTAAGCAAAGAAAAATGGCTGACTTGAGTGTGGGCGGGGCTTGATGTCAAGCCCCGCCTTCCCGCAGACTGCAGCGAGATACACTTGGACATTTTGGAATCGGTGTAAATTCTTAGATGGCCGAAACACAAATCTGAAGAAAATTTCAAAATCAGTTGGCTGAAAAGTGAGTTTCTCTTCAAACTTTCTTCCTCTGCAGCACTAGGGAGATTACATTTACATGGGAGGGCTACATTCTATTATTTAAGAAGAAAAAAAAAAAAAAAAAAAACCCATGTGCCCACCGTCTGAATAGGTTACGATAAGACATTTTCAAAAAAATCCTGACTGAAGCGCGATTTTTCATGTGATCTAAAAATAAAGTTGTACTTGTAGATACTTGCCCAAAGTATGTTGTACCAGATTAACACCAATCAGAACCAATGTGGCATCTTTCATTATACTAAATATAATCTGCACAAGCGGTTCACAATCCACCTCCATAACAGACAAGCAGGTGTAGTTAGAGCAATATCAGTTTATTAAGACATTGATACAATTCTGGGAGAGAAAATCTGATAGAGGGGCAGGGGGAAGAAGCAATATACTCTGGTAAGGGTATCACATGTCAGGAATTCTGAGAGAGCAAGTGGGATTAAAAAAATATGGTATATTAAATTAACACATTCACAAAAGATAAAAGGCAAGTGAACCTACAGTAATACATAAGTCTATTAAGCAGTCCCACAATACATTGCACATATGTTAGCATAACATAATTTGCAGACTTTATACAGCACTTATACCTTTTAGTCCACAAGTAAATTACTAAATGATGGAGAACATCGAATACACACATCTTAATTGAACATGGAAAAAAATACCTGATAAGAACCTTTAAGTTTACAGACCCCATAGCTGTGTAGCGCCAAACAGCCACCTGTCGAGGTTAGAATCTACAACTGTCCGAGAGGGACCACCATAGAAATCACCTCGCTTTTAAACACATACCAAAATTCTGATCCAAGATTTAGCATTGAGAAGTTTTTCCCCCTTTGAATAATATAAGCACAATGCAAGTGGACGATCGCTATCACTGCGTTTTAAAAAAAAATCTCAGGGATCAAATCAGGTCTGCCACATTCATGGGCATCTCCTCCACGGTAGTATTGTAAAACGTCTCGATATCCCGAAGAATCCTCTTGTCTTCCTCAGTGACGAAGTTGATAGCAACTCCTTTTCTGCCAAAACGGCCACCACGACCAATTCTGGAGGGAATAAGATGGGCCACATTAGACTCGAGGAGACTGAGGTGCACATAATGGTGCAATATATGATGCAACTTACCTATGAATGTAGTTCTCTCGGTTTGTAGGAAGGTCATAATTAATGACCAGGGAAACCTGCTGGACGTCGATCCCACGAGCCTGAGCAAAAGAAAGAAATTTAAATGACATTCTAGTCTAAGATGGATGGCTAAATCATTGTGCACGTCAATGTCGCTCGTATATAAGTAACAGATTTCTACAGTAGAAGAACCCATTGTGGAGAACGAGCCCTAATCTCCCAAAATGTTTGACTGCTTGGTCATAACAGGACTGTTGCAGAATTTAAAACATTTGGGGTTAACTTTAAAACCAATTATGACATTTCTTATGTTACCCATCACATTACACCTCATACTAACCAGAAGATCAGTAGTAATCAACACTCTGCTTGAGCCAGACCTAAACTCTCTCATAATCACATCACGCTCCTTCTGGTCCATATCACCATGCTGTAAAAGAGTATTTTGGTAAGGAAAATGTGCAGCATTATTACTGATGAGCCTTGACCATCACAACAGTGTATTGATCCAACAGTTTTAGAGCCAAGCAGGCAAACCGATCGTACCAGAGCAGAGACGGTGAAGTCTCTAGCATGCATCTTCTCAGTCAACCAGTCAACTTTTCTCCTGGTGTTGAGGAAAATGACAGCCTGGGTGATAGTCAGTGTTTCATACAGATCACACAGGGTGTCCAGCTTCCACTCCTGTTGATATCCATGAAAAACAAGTTATGCATTGTTAACTGAACAAAGTTAAGCTGACAAGACAAAAACGCAAGCCTGCTTATCAAGCATCTATTAAACTAAGGAGTAGCTAATGTGTAACACAGGATCTTGAGACGAAGGACACTGGACATTAAGAAAGAGGTCCCCCACAAGCCTCATTTCTGATACTGTGCATTTTAATCTCCTTCCCTGGTGTACCCATGCTTACACGGCCACATGAGCTAAACCTGTGAGGTTTGGCTCCTGCAGTTTCAGCAGGGTGCTTTAGAGAGAAGGGACAGATGACATTCCTAACAGTGAGATGCAGCTTGCTGAAATGTTACCGACTAGAGTGTTGCGGATAAGTAAACCCACCTCTCGCTCCACATTTATGTAGAATTGCTTGATACCCTCGAGGGTAAGCTCTTCTTTCTTCACCAAGATGCGAATGGGTTCTCGCATGAACTTCTTGGTCACCTCCAACACCTCTGCTGGCATGGTGGCAGAGAGCAGGACCACCTTTAGAAGATGAACAACATATCACCATAAGATCCAAGAGACAAGTCATCAATCAAGTCAAAACTTGGTGCAGTTTCGAAAGTACATTTTATACAATTCAGACCTACATGTGGCACTGCACCTTGAGACAGTGGCCAACGAACATTAAGAAAGAGGTTCGACCACATCTCATTTTCAGTGCAGTGGGTAATAATCTCCTTCCACCCTATACTCTGCTAGCATTATTGTATGAAACAAAGTCTGGACCACACAATTATAGCAAAGTTCTGTTAATGCAGAAGGGTTCCATATTAAACATTTCATTCATGTCGGTGTTGTGCTTGTATCCAAAAAGTTCTTACTTGAATGTTTGTGCTCTGCTTCTGGAAGATCTCATAGATTTGATCTTTGAACCCTCGACTCAACATCTCATCAGCTTCATCCAGAACAAACATCTTGATACATTTTGCAGCTGCACAGAAGTGTGGCGTTAAAAGTCAAGCTTTTATTTGTAAAATAAAATCACCCAACTGTTTGAGAATGCTTTTTTGTTGATCCAGACCTCTCATCATACTTACACAGATGTCCCCTGCTAAGCATGTCGTACACACGTCCTGGTGTGCCCACCACTATGTGAGGGGCCTCAGCCTGGAGCTTTGATATTTCAGCACGGAGATCGGTCCCCCCGATGCAGGCATGGCATGCTGCCCCCATGTAGTCACCCAGAGCCAGAATGACCTTCTGGATCTAATGAGGGGGAGATGGGAGCAAAAAAACCAACACTGCTTTAGGATAATGTGTGGTACAGATGGCAACGATGGCAGATGGCAAGACAGGACATTTGTGGAATAACTGTTCAAAGTGATCAGTAAAATCAAAAAGTAATCTCCATTATAGAGTCAGTCCCGAAAGATGGTATGCCATCACATCACCCAGTTTTCCACAGCAACATATGAATGTATTTAAACCACAATCATTCAATTAAGCCAGATTTAGACCGATGCAGCCATGGACAGAGACTACACCAATCTTAAGGATACCGTTTCACAATTTCTGAATTTTGAAAAGTTTGAAAAAAATGGTACCTTAGTAAATGAATCAGTGTCCTCAATATGCTGTCTAGGTCTGAGATACTGTGGAGGTCACTGTGACCTCAGAAACAGCATACCTGCTGAGCCAGCTCTCTGGTGGGAGCCAACACCAGAGCCTGAGTCTCCTTCACCTCTATGTCCAGTTGCTGCAAGATAGAGATGGCAAACGTGGCCGTCTTGCCAGTGCCCGACTGGGCCTGGGCAATGACATCATAGCCTACAGACAAATATATTTACAGTAAGAAGATATTTCTTCCAACTCAATCATTTAGGATTGAGAGAAATGTGCATTCCAAATTCTATACAAAAAATCTGACATTATGTCAGGTTTGATTGCACGGCAGTTATAGTTAACAGTATTGAGTGATCAGTTGGAAAAAAAGTTATCCCCATGAATGGGTAAGTCCCGAAAGATGGTAAAGCATCACTTCACTCACAAATAAAACAATCCACTTATCAGTTAAATATGGTTTTTGTACCTTTGATGCAAGGTATGATTGCCCTTTGTTGAATGGCAGATGGCTTTTCAAAACCATATGCATATATCCCCCTGAGAAGAGTCTCTTTCAGGCTCATATCATCAAAGTTGTCGGTAATCTCATTCCAGTTACTCTGAAGTAAGAAGAATAGTTTGAGAGTGTAAGTAAGTATACACATTCAATGCTAAAGCTGTATCAACAGCTGGGCAAAGACTATTGTCATTTTGTCATGCACTTACCTCGATAACACCATCAGGCTCCATTCCGTCTGGCCCCCCATGGTCTTTTGAGCTGTAAGAAAAAGGATAGGTAAATTTCACTTGAAGTTAACTTACAATCATAAAAATGGAAAAGCTCTTGAGGACAGACTACTAAGAACAGGCAACTACAACAATATGATACCACCACGTGTCGTGATTGATCAAGAGACGTAATGAAAAACCTAACGTTAACCTTTCACGTTAATATTAAAGCTGTAACTTCTATGCTCCAGACCAAAACTCAGCACAATTCCATTGTTTATTTAAATAGAAATGCTTAAATCAACCAGGACTGAAACCTAAGTGATTGCCACTTTAATCGCCTAAAACGTAACGTTAACAACTACGTCAGATGTGTGGCAAGCGGTTCTCACCGGGTTACGCCCAGAGTATCTCACTACAGATGGGTCCGGGGCTTCGCTGGGCGCACGTGTCAAATCCCACAAGTAGGGCTCAACTAACGTTACCTGGTGCTCCTAAATCCCACTTTAAGGGATCTGAAAAGGTTGTCCAGACTGGTTAAGACGCCCACTGTGATTCATGTCAATTTGAGTATCAAAAGAGTTACCGTTAGCCAATATGTCGAATAGTTGGGCCTGTGACGGCTCCTGCTGCCTGAGAACTGATGTTAGGCCGAGCTGTAACATAAGCCTAGTCCCACGGTTCTCACAACTACGACAGCAAAACGTTTTAAAATTATAACCCAGTTTTTAAATGAATCACACATTCGACATAAGAAAGAACATTTTATCAAAATAGCTAGTAAAAATTTGGAAATGCGGTGTAGCTGGGCAGCTAACTGCACCAAGCTAGTTAACTAGCTAGCTAACTGTTAGCAACCCCATAGCCCTCAAAGCGGTCGGGGCCTACTACCTAGCTAGCTATATAATAAATAATTCCGCATCAAACATAGTTCACACCACCATGGCAGGTTTAAGTAAACCAAGCTAAACATCGAGTATTGTTTTCAAAATAAGACGAAATGAAAGGTTCTTACCTGTTAAAATCAGCAGAATCGCTAGACATGATCCGTTCCTAACTTCAGCATGCGACTGGAAAGATCGCTGATGGCGATGCCCACTGCCTTTATGCAGCCGCACTTTTTTCACTGACTAACTTAAAATGCTCCGTTTCGTTGACAATATAGTTTCAGTTGACTGACTTAATGTTTGGATCACAATACATTGTATTCTCTATCTGCTATATACAAATTATGTTTCAATAACCGATAAAAATGTGAAAATTAATCCAGACTATATTTCTCAGCGGAAGGATATTGCAGTGATAAGTAGTGCTTAGGTTTCTACAGTGTCTCTGACAGGTCAAAACTTGTTCTGACTACGGATCTGACAAGGTTGTGCAATATCTTGAAGAGGGTTCGTGTAAGGCCGATACAAGAGCAGGTCATGATGTACAACTGAAAGTAAGAAGAAAAATACGGTAATAATGTAATACAGGAGCCTAAGAAAAAAATGACAAAAAGAAAGATTTACATCCCAATCATGAAACCACTTTTAGTTGCCAAAAAGTTTAGTGAAGGGAATGCAGGAGTAAATGCAGTGTTTTACATGATGTGTTCTTATATTATGTATTCTATCTTAGGCAACTTTGAGATAGCAGTGAGTGAGATAACTATGAACCAGAGTTCTGCTTACATTCTTTCTTTCAGAATGTCGGAGACAGGTTTTCAAACATAACAGTAAATGACAAGTATACAATCCCTCATATGTTGGCTAACTGGAGTGTGTAATGAAAGAGGTGGAGTAGAGAGAGACCTGGTATGTTGCACATCCTCAAGAAACCTGATTGGACAGACAAGCATGTCTCACCATTCTTTATGTGGCATGATCTGGTAAAGAAGTTGGGCAAGGTTTTTTCTTGACACCAGACATTATATTGTAAACTTCCACTACTTACTGACTTGAGTAGCTCTAAATTGACATAAACAATGTATTTTTCTCTGCAGTTTTCTGGTCACCTCTCGTTTTCACACTGATCCTTATTACACTATAATAACCAACATGATGTATTATACTCTTGTGTTTTCCTATTTCGTGAAGTGTTGACTTTAGTCCACTGTGACCAATTAACATGATCAGTTTCTTTCTGTATTGCCCTGTGTTCTCCAATTTCCAAACGTCTGTTTGTCTGGTGTCTCACCCCTGTGGCCATCATTTGGTAATTATTTTTATGAAAGAGTCAGTTTCTGAATTAGTCATAATAGGCCCACTTGGAGGACCTGCACCCTCTAATTTTTTATAACCCATTTAACCGTGAGTGTGTCTGCAAATTGTCCCTTTTAATGTTTTGACCTAGATGTGGATGAAGTTCATGTTAATCCCTGATTGACAAATCGTGTGGACGGATTTCCCTTTAATATCAAAGTTTGTACACTTTTTAAAACTCAACTGGAATCTGAACATTTGATCCCTCCCCCACCAGCAACAGCAGGTTTATTACCAGTTCTGCTGAGTGCACTGATTTGTCTTCCTGTAAGTTTCCGTTACGAGGCAGTGGTGGAAAGGAACTTAGCACATTTAACTAAGTACAATTTTAAAGTACTTGTACTTTACTTGAGTAGTTCCTTTATTACTTTAAAGGTTAAAGCTTTCATCCAAAACATATGAGCGCCTTTAGTACCATTTAGATTATATATAGGCTAACATATAGTTACTACCAGCAGTATTAGCTCCTCATCACAGCATACACATACATCATGAATCCAATAATATTGCCATAGCGACGACACCGCATGAAACTGCTGTGACATCATCTTCAATGCAAATTGCGGACGCTATTGAGCTTAACTATTTAAAAAATGCGGGTTTGCGCAGGATGTCCACTGTTGCGCTAGAGATGATTCTCTCTAATCAGTGGTCTGCAGTGTTTTAACTCCATCTTTTAGTATTGGCTCAGCTCTCTTGGAACCTTGAGGTGGTGGTACCAAAAAAAGTACCAGGTACCAACCAGGCACTATCTACAACTTTTGTCAATGGAAAACCAAAAAAGAGCAAGTCAAGTGTTGCAGTGAAAAAAGGCATTTGTTCGAAGTTAAGTTAAAAAATACAGAACCAAAAGAGTTAGGCCTATTCAAGGGGCCAGTGTTAGTACTCAAACAACTATCCAAGGGGGGCACATATATATATATATATATATATATATATATATATATATATATATAAAAAAGATTATTTTAGGCCTTTATTTGATAGGACAGCTTGGACATGAAAGGGGAGAGAGTGGGGGAATGTCATGTAGCAAAAGGGCCACGGGTTGGAATAGAACCCGCTGCAGCAAGGACTGAGCCTCTGTACATGGGGTGCATGCTCTACCAGGTGAGCTACCCAGGAGCCCCAAGCTTTAAGGATTAAAATGATGCTCCTATGGTGTACTGCAGGCATCATATTTGAAAAGCCAACACCACAGAACCAGCAGTATTTTAGGGAAAGGTCACCATTTAGGTAAAATAAATTGTATATTACAGATAACCCCATTCATTTGCTATACATTTCTATTTGAGGAACGTTATATGAAATTCCAACACCACAGAACCAGCAATATTATGGGAAAAGCTCACCATTTATGTATAGGCAGGCACAAGTAAGTAGCCTATGCTTTAAAGATACCTCCCATTTATTTTCTATACATTTCTAATTGAGTAGCCTATAATGTTACATAAGGCAGGAGGGCAACTGTTGGGTGTGTGGTGCTGCTTTTCTTAGTTGGCTGCCAGTAGAACACCAGTATAGCCACTGGGAACAAGCCATCTCATTTCATTTTTAATTTTTTCTTTAAGTGGGTGAAAGTCACAAAAAGCACATCTAATCATAACTCTTTGTTAATGAATTGCTGTTGTTAGGTTTACGTAACAAGTTAAGTTTTATGACCAGTAGACCTAGATGTCAGTAAACATCTGCTCGAATGCTCCCTTGTGTCCCCTTTGGAGCCGGCACTGCATGGGGCGGTTCGCTAGTCACTGGTGAACTGTCTCTGTTAAAGATTAACAAATCCCCTACTGTATATTAATGCTATTCCAACACTGCATAAGTCAGTGGCCAACTTGGGCCACCCCAGTCAAAAAAGTCTGGACACACCACTGTGCTCAGGTCTGTTTCCCTGGCCCAATTAACCTTGGTTCCTTCTATATATTTCTTAAAATACCCTTCAACACTGTCAAATAAGAGCAGTTTTGTGTCTGGCTTACAATAATTCATACAAGACATGTTTGCTTTTATTCCAGTGCAATGCTGAATGTACACAATTATTTTTCCCCTTAGGAAGACAGACAATGATAGTATTGTTTTCTTCAGTTCTGACACCAAAGCAGAACAGCAGAGTGTACTTTGACTCTAATGCACAATGGTGTAGTAGTTGGAGAAGAGTTCCTCCCCTACTGTAATGTCTCTGAGTGATACAAGGACAACACAGCGTAGAGGCCTCTGTGTGTCATGGCTGTAGTTGACATTAGGCAGATACAGGCGGAGCTCGATGGGAAATGTGTCCGGCACGTCATACTCCTGGTAGCACACGTTAGCAGGCAACTCATTAGAGCAGTTGTTCACATACTGACCAACAGCAAGTGGGTTTTGTGGACTGGCTGTCAGCCAGCTGGTGTCACTCATCATGAAAGGCCCTATTCTGTCCCTGCCACTGCATGACTTGAACACCATTTTGGATATGCCTTTGTCATTTCCATCAACCAAGACACCATCAATACACCTGAATAAAAAAGGGTTTCTGATGGACTGGAGGAGAATTGGCTCATAGGCTTGATATACTGTACCAGGGTACATGGCCACTGTAGCTCCTTTGGGTACAAATCCTTTGGTAACAAACACTCCAGTTCCTGCAAAGGGCAAAGTGCTAGGTTTCCGGTCAATGCAGAATCCAAGAGACTGTAACATGGCATCATCTCCACACACTGGATTTCCTCCACACTGGTGTTCTTCACTTGTTACCTGTCTGAGAAAGTGAGTTTGAGCTGCTCGGAGTCCCCCCGTATTTGCCCCATTACTGAGCAGGACTCTGAAGAGCTGCAGCAGGCTCTGTGAAACCTCCTCATCTGGGACCTGTTTGTCTTTCGAGCGCTCCTTTACCTGCCGCAGCGTTTTCTCATTTTTAGACAGGTTCAGTACAACCCATGGGACAAATCGGTGTCTGTACGATTTCCATTTGTTCTGAAATCTTTTTAGAGCAGTTCTAAACATCCAGATCGACGTCTGAGAGCTCGGACATGGAGGAAGAAGCTTAGTTTTAGAGTCTCTTCCGTTAAGTTGCTCCAAAATAAAAAGCACACTTGCTAATATCCAAATTCGTCTCAGAACTCTCAAACTTTAATAAAGTTTTTTTTTCACTTTACGACAAATGTGTATAATGTGTTAAATAGGAAAAACATCGAACAATTTAACACTTTAAGATATGGCTAAATCAAGGAGCGACCAAACCTATGCTTTTATTTTTGATATATGATGCTTCAACCGGAAGAACTTTTTAAGTGACTCGAAAAAACTTTACATGCATTAGCCAGCTGGATGGGAGGAAAGGGAGTCGGGCAAAGACAAACATGGTAAGAAATTACTGTTTTTATTCTGGTGCCGTGATGTAATCATAAACTATTACTTTGGGGTGATAAATATAATAAAAAAAGCTGCGCTAATGACCTTGTATTCCCTTTATATAATGAAAACAAACGTAGCTCTCGACGTTAGCATTAGCTCGCCTAGTTAGCTAGCTAGCTAAGCTTGCTAGCCTTTAAGCCAACTGACAAACAAAATTGGCCAACGTTACACACACTGCAGCAGCGTAAGCTATGTGTTGTTGTCGACAGGATTTTATGACTAGCTGTATTGTTCAATGTTATCATAAATGTAAAGATATTAGCTAGCTAGCTAGCCAGCCAGTCAACACATTGCAAGTCGGTGTATGCTGTCAGGATAGCATGTTATTGCTGTTTTTTAAATGTGTTAAACCATGGTTCGGTGTTTATGTAACATTAGCTAACAACTAGCCTACACTTCGTGGTTGTTTTGGAGTTCTGCAGTTGGAAATTTCGTTGTTAGCAACTGATATAAATGGTTATTCCAATAGATAAGTGATGTGTTTGATTTTGCTATTGCTGTTCTTTACGTTAGACCATTTGTGTGTTATTGCAACAAGTGTTTTGTGTGTCTTTGTGCAGAACAAGCTGAAGTCCTCACAAAAGGATAAAGTTCGTCAGTTCATGATTTTCACACAATCCAATGAGAAAACTGCACTGACCTGTCTGTCACAAAATGACTGGAAACTAGATGTTGCTACTGACAAGTTTTTCCAAAATCCAGAGCTCTATGTTTCAAATCTAAAGGGGGCCTTAGACAAGAAGAAGCTTGATCAGCTGTACAACAGATATAGAGGTATGGAAAGCTTATTGAATGTGTAAGAATAAAGCTCCACAGTTATAGTCAATGCAATTTTCAGCTTGTTACAGTAAAGGGATTCTATCACAGTGGAACACTGAAAATATTGAGTGTTATTTATTGAAAATTGTCCATCTGGCTCTGAAGTAAATGACAAAAGCACTCTTCACACTCTGATACTTAGATCCTCATGATGACAACAAGATCGGCATTGACGGGATCCAGCAGTTCTGTGACGACCTGGCTCTGGACCCAGCCAGTATAAGTGTCCTTCTCATAGCCTGGAAGTTCAGGGCAGCAACACAGTGCGAGTTTTCAAAACAGGAGTTCATGGATGGCATGACAGAACAGGGGTGAGAATGTATTTTCAGATGGCACCATATACTTTTTTTCTGTAAAGTGGTACTTATTATCAAACTTAACAGTGCTACTATACTATATATAATACGCTATGTACACATAGAGTTTGCTGTAAAAAAGTTTATCTGTATAGAGGTTCTCAGCTTTGTTTGGAAGATGTCAAATAAGTTACCATTATACATATGCATGCATCTTATGAATAGCTTAGTTTTACAACAAAGATGAATGTACTCCACTGAAAAAACATTCCTCTTCTTCCAGCAAAACACAAGTCTGCTTTTGTGTCTCCCCAGGTGTGACAGCGTTGAGAAGCTAAAAGCTCAGCTGCCAAAGATGGAGCAAGACTTAAAGGACCAAGGGAAATTTAAGGACTTTTACCAGTTTACATTTAATTTTGCAAAGAATCCTGGCCAGAAAGGTTTGGGTAAGAACCTTTAATGCTAATCAGCATCAACCGTCTGTTTGTTATGTTATTGTTGAATGTTTATTGACCTATTTTTGATTCTCTTACAGATTTAGAAATGGCAATTGCATATTGGAATTTAGTACTGGCTGGAAGATTCAAGTTCCTGGACTTGTGGAACAGTTTTTTAGTTGTAAGTTGATAATCACACTCAAGATTACTCTACAAACGCAAATATAATCATGTCTCATTGACTTGCTTCAACTTTGCCCAACATCTTTTGCAGGAGCACCACAAAAGATCAATTCCTAAGGACACTTGGAACCTCTTACTAGACTTCAGCACAATGATCACAGATGACATGTCGAATTATGATGAGGAAGGTTTGTACAGACACTCAGCTGAAAGTGAACCCGTTTATCACTGTGTGCATGCAAGCGCCTATGACCTGTAATTGTTCCCTCACAACTTATTAGATGAAGGGCCTCTACCCTGCTTCACACAGGCCTAGTATGTTTTTTAAGTATTAAAATATCAGATCAGTCCAGTTCCATAATCATGTCTTCTTCCATGGTAGAGTCAATTAATTTAATTAGTTTTGTGTGTTCATTCAACAGGTGCATGGCCTGTCCTTATTGATGACTTTGTGGAGTTTGCACGACCACACATCGGGACCAAAAGCACGGCAGTTTAAAGGCTGCTCTCACTAAAGGAACATCCATGTGAGGTTTCCAACAAACCACAGTGCGCAGTGAACGGAGGACAAGGGGACCGCACTGAGCTGAGAACTATGTTGCCTTTTCAACCCTCAGGACTGAAATATTTTACACAGCAGAGACTTTATATATGTGTGTGTGTATTTACATATATAAAAAAGGCATATCTCTTTGTTGGTCAACTTGTGGTGGTCTGGAACTTTTATCTAAAGTATTGGCTTTTTTGTGTGCGCTCAAGCCAACTAGAGAGGAGTCACCTCCGCTCAAAAGCAGGTAATATTAGACACACTTTTGAATTATAATCTAAACAAGAGGGTTCACGAGGGGATGTTGTTCTTTAAATATTGAATTTTAATACTCGTGTGCATTCCTGATTTTGTTTTTGTTTTGATACATTTGTGCGATAAGTCAGTATAAAACATTGATTGTAATTTTTTAAGCATAATGCTGTTTGTTTAAACAGAAATGTATAAAGATAAAATAAATGTTTCAATTTGGTATCTTTAAAACTACCAGGTCTCTGTCTGTTTCTGTGTAAAAAAAAAAAAATATATATATATATATATATATATATATATATATATATATATTCATAGAAGTCATTCTCAGTGACCCCTGGTTAGTGAATATTGTTGGTTAATATGATTTAGGGCCTGTGTGAGTTGAATTGCTATATGAATGTTATGATTTAAATTAGGAAAAATGGAAGATGTCTTTGTTTCTCTCACTGCAATACAAAGCTGCTTTGTTAATGATTCAGTAGAGCTTATGGTTTATCATTAGCAGGTCCTTAACTATTTCAATACTCTTTCAAGTTGGAGATGTCTGTATAACAGATTTTTAAGCTGAAAGTAGACATGGATTCTTGCATACAAAACCTATATATTATAGTTAATCATTCAGTAATGTTGACAGGGAATGAGCTAGATATGTTTTGAAAAGCTCAATAATGAAAAAAATGATCTGCCAAGAGTGATTATGCTTTTAGGGAGATACCGTATGCATAAGTTTAGTTAGGGTAGTGACTTTTGTATGCTTTTCAACATACCTAGCCATCTTTATACTGTAGATATGTATAATAGGCTACGTTTTGAGTTACCTCAGAGTATTGTATGAGTTGTATAGGTCAACAACGTTAATGTTGAATGCTTTTGGTATGTTTATATTAATGAAATTGAGACGTAAAACAAGACTTGCGGCACAATGTGAGGTGATGTGCTGCCTCCCTGTGGTGACAACATTTTAAGGCACGTACGGTTGCTAGGGGTGACTGACAACAGACAGCGGTTGCAACAGTTAGCAACAGCAAACTGGAGAAAGCAACAACTGATTAATTATAATCCAGCGGAAACCATTATTACTTTGAATTCTTTTGTTAGTTGTAGAGGCTTAGCTAGTCAAACTGCAGGAAAATGCCGAGCATTATTAATACAGTTTTATCCGAGATGGGCTGGGATGAGCGATTTGCTATCCCCGAAACTAACGCTAAAAACAAGGCTTTGATAGAAGAGGTGAGTGTGGCACAGTTATATTAATTTATGACACCACTACTTTATTTCAGTAACGGTTACAAAGTAACTGATGTGGTCATTGGATGTTTGACATTTAAAGGAAGTTAAATTTCTTTCAAAAATGACTAACCTAACGTTAGAATAAGAGGTTTTACTGTAAATGATGTTTATTTGACAAAACTAATTTAATGAAAAGTCACTTTAATGTTTTTAGTGTGACCAAAGATTATAGTTATATACTCTTTGGTGTGACATAATGACTCATGATTAATGTAGCTAACGAAGTTTAATATTTTAATATTAATATTTTTCTTCTTATAAATTAAACAACATGCAACACTGTTAAAAATATAAATAAATCAAGTGTCTCAGGAATTAATGCTGAAAACTGGCAGATATAGCAAGCTAAACTTTTAAAACGTGGTTCCTGTATTACCAACATGTTTACATGTTTGTAGTGTACATATTTAATGTTTACATATTTGCGTAGTTATTAGGTGAGAAAAAAACTCCTTATATTTCTGGCAGTCATGTTTCTCAGTGGTAGGCTACTGAACTGTGGCCAGTGTTGCCTGTTTGAACCTTTGTCTAAAGTAGGTTCTTCAAATAATGGAATTTGGAATTGATCAAAATCTTTGAGACCTATATTGCTCTACACTGCAACCATATTGTAACAATTACATTGTAAGCATTTAAACGGCATGGCTCTAATGCCTGGTTGTAAAGTTTTATGTCAACATGCAATGGGCAACTGACAGTGTTTTTAGGTAAATGGTGAATCTGTTCATGTGTCACAGACAAATGTTTCTAACTGCATGTAGTGAAAGGCAAATCATGCGAGATAGCTCACAAGAACAAACATGCTGCAGACTGTATGTCCTATATGTTATTATGCTTTTAATCTGATGACCTTCTGAACAACAGATTCGTCAAAAAGAGACCGAGTCGGTGCATCTGGAGAACAAACTTGAGAGAAACAAGGATCAAAAGCAGTTAATTACCGAATCCCTCACAAACGCTAAACAAGAGCTGGAAAATACTGAGGTAGGTATATCAAAACATGTTTATTATTTATGTGTCAGACAGGTGTGTGTTTCTTCTGGTAATCGGGTTATGGTTAGGGTATGGTATGGTATGGTAGTAATTTCTCGTTTTGATTTTTCTGCACATAGGCTCTGTGCAAGGCAAAGGAACAAGATGAAGCGTTGGAGAAACACCTCACCTCCCTCGCAGAAAGAGAGACAGGTCGCCTGGCACAAGAGATTTCTAAAATGGAGAATGACCATAGATCTTTAGCAGAGAGGAGGAACATGCTCGAGGTCTATACCATCCACAACACTTTAAACATAGAATCAACTATAGCTGTTGATGCCAAAATGTGCTAGTTAACCTTTGTCCATATCCTCAGAACCATATCTTCAAGACCAAACAGAAGCTAGAGGAGTTTAGGAACCAAATGAACTGGGACCAGCAGACCATGGATGGCTTTTTAGAGGAGTCAGTACACAAAGATGAGGACACAATGGCCATCATCAAGTACGCTCAGCAAGATGAGCAGAGGATCAAGGTGAGGAGAAAAGGGCTGTATTAAATAATTCTGTAATTGTTTACAACATTGACTTATCCTGAGCTAACACCCATATAATCTCTCTCGATACAGTCACTCACTCTGGCTATAGAGAAGAAGACACTGGAGGCTAATGAAAAGCGCAAAGCACTTGACAAAGAATTGACTGAGACTATATCTGCACAGGTACTGTAAGACCACACTGTACATTCTCACTGTTCATATGGCTGAAATGTGAAGTCTTTGAGCCGCAGACTGTCACAATGTAGATAATAATAATACACTACTTCTGCTTTCTGAACAGATTGCTTTGGATAAAACTACAGAAAATTTGCAGCAGGCCCACCTGGAGACACAGCAGCTCATCCACCAGTGGGAAAACACCATCAAGCAGATGAAGCAACGAGACGCTGAGATGCAGCAGTGTGCTCTGGTAAAGTCTGTGACCTTGCACTTCTGCTGATAAAAGATGTGCTGACTCAAACTAAAGCATATAAACCTCTGAACAATAAAAGCTGATGGATGTGAACGCACACTGAACGGTACACAAGTGTTTGTATTCCTGTCTTTTTTCCTTTATCCATCCAGCAACTTGCCCAAGCCAATCAGAACATCAGGGAGAGGAATTGCACCATTACAGAGAGGAAGCACTTGCTGGACACTCAGAGGAACAACAACAAGGAAACGGAGAGGAAGATGACAATGGCCAACCGACAGGCTGTAAAGCTGCGGGAGGATTTGAAGGAGCAGGAGAATAACTGCAGCAGGCTGAAGGACGAGGTCAGCGTTTCAAAGCTTCTGAACTACCAAACTTTTGTTATGAGAAAATCCTGTTAACAAATATTTTCAGTTGTGGGCACAGCTGAAAGAATTTTCAATTTCATCAGAAGAGTGAGCAAATTGATTCTCATGTGTTTTGCAGCTGGATAGTTGCAAAGGCACACTGGACAGAGCAACCTCCGATGTGGAGTCGGTGACGTCCCACATAGCCAGAATGAAAAAAGACATCCAGGATAACAATGACAAGTCAGTGAAATCTTACAATGTGTGTCTGTTGCTAAATTACCACTCTAGCTTTAGTAGACAAGCTCTGTCTGTACATGTGTGTGTTGTAGACTCAAGCAGGCCAGGGCCTACAATGTTGCGCTGGAAGAGAAGCTGAAAGTTGTGACTCAGACCGCCCTTAGTGAGGAGGAGAGAGCTGCACAGATGGACCACCTCCTCAAGGATGAGGAACACGCCATCAAGGTAAGCAGCCTGACAGTTCTGAACCATAAACTCTTACTCTGCTTTGTTGGCAACAGAGAACTGTTGTTGTACATGTTACAACTTTTTTATTTTTTCAGTTCTTCATCTCAGGACTATTTTGCATCTCATTTTTGCTGATGGCTTTTGGACACAATCAAAATATCAACTTCTGTATTATGTTGGCGTAGCCATGAATTTAAAGCTGCACTGAAAGCTCAATACATTACTCAAAATATGTTTAATGTATATTATGATTAACGGCTAATATTCTCTTAAAAAAACACAAGGATTGACCATCAAAGATGAGACAGTAAAGAACCATGCTCCTTGCTGTGAAGACACAAATACATTACCTAAACAAACTAAAACTAAATGTGAACTAGAAGATAGGGCTGGGCAAAATATATTAATATTATATCGATATCGTGATATGAGACTAGATATCGTCTTAGATTTTAGATATTGTAATATCGTAATATGACACAAGTGTTGTCTCTCCTGGTTTTATAAGCTGCATTATAGTAAAATGATGTCAGTTTGTGAACTTACCAGACTGTTCTAGCTGTTCTATTATTTGCCTTTACCCACGTAGTCATTAAATCCACGTTACTGATGATTATATATCAAAAATCTAATTGGAAAAATATTTTGTGAATGCACCAAATGTCAACCCTACAATATCGCCGCAATATCGATATCGAGGTCAACAATATCGTGATATTTGATTTTCTCCATATCGCCCAGCCCTATTAGAAGACCCTGAACTTCACACACTGCACCAATTAAAATGTGTTTTTGGAATATGCGCTACATATGACAAGGCCATTTTTATTGTGCTCAAAATTATATAATACTGTAATACAACTGTGTAACCCTGTTTTGGCCTGTGCTTTGCTATAGGAGTTGGATGTCCAGCTGCGTGACTGCAGGGAGGAGCTTTTTTCTCATAAAGAGCGTTTACAGGCCCTCAAGACCAACGAGAAGAATTCTATCGCTCAGGTTTCGAGGAGTAAATCCACCATCACCAGCCTGGACAGCCAGCTCAGAAAACTGGAGAAGGAATTAATAAGACAGCAGATGATCACGAGTCAACAGGCATGCTTAACAAAAAACACACACTTTTCTACAATCCCACTACCCAGCTTTCCCTAGGTTGGTGCTAGACTCTGCAATATGTATATATTCAGATTTTCCTTTCACTTTGCTTTATTGTGTATAGGACTCCCAGATTGTCAGCCTGGGTAGAAAACTGGCACGGCTGCAAGGTGAAGCTCACTCGGATGATAAACAAATGCTAGACGCAAAGATCGCTGAGCTGACCAAAGCCCTAGAGGAGAAGAAGGAGACGGCCAAGATGCTTACTAACACAGTCAAGGAGTCTGAGGTCAGTCTGATTGTTTGTCACCTCACCATACTATTCTGCATTTTTCACACACTGAACCAGTGAAATAATTCCATCACACACGTGTCTTTGTCCCTGACAGAATGATATTCGCTATTTGAGGAAAGAGATGGAGAAGTCAGAAGCTCAAAGGAGAGATCTGACCAACAAGGTGGAGGAGCTCTTGCTACTCCGTAACACCAATGAAAAAGAGCTGAAGAGACTCAGGCTCAGGAAACAGGTAACTGATGTCACAGCAGGTGTCATGAAATCACTTGAGTCCCTGACGTGTCGACTTGCTGTGTTCAAATTGTGTTTAGGAGATTAAACACAAATGCTTATTTTCACACAATTGGATTCAAAGTTATATCTCCCTTTGGAAGGTCATTCTCTTTATATATAAAGAATTATTTGATTGACAGAAAATGAATTGAGGCTCAGTTAGGCATTTATCAAGTAAAATTACCAAACATTTAGTGGTTACAGCCACCCAATTGCAAAATAATTTATTTTTTATTTTTCTCTTTTTCATATAATTGTAAATTAAATAGCTTTCAGTAGGTCTGACAAAATAAGTAATAATCATTTTATTTTGAGATTCCGTTTTGGAATCTGCCAACTATTAATGGAGAAAAAGTACCTAGGGCTGCCTGAAACTAACAATTATTTTCACTATCAACTATTCTGTCAAATATTTTTGGGATCAATCAGGTTGCCAGGGCCTTAGGTGACACCATACATAGTCCCAATGCCCAATTTCATTTTATAAAGATATAAAAACAGCTGATCCTCACATTTTAGAAACAGGAACCAGCGAATGGATTGGCATTTTTAGTCAGGCTAGCAGCGTAGGCTCTACGGATTGCAATGTCAGCCAGTTGCTCGGTCTAGACTGAAACTGATTCCATTAGTTAACCAGTCGCCAGGAAACCATAACTTCTCCCGGATAAGAAATAGTCCAGCACAGAAATCCATGTCAATTGCATAAAATTCACTTTTACATTTTGGTTATTGTACAGATTAAGCTAATGAATAAGCTAAGCTAACAGGCTGCTGGCTTCAGCTACATATTCACTGTATATTGACACAAGAGTCGTATTGAGCTTCTCATCTATCTCTCGATGAGAAAGCAAATAAGTGTTGTTACCAAAATGTTGGATCCTTTAAACAATAAATCGTTTATTCAAATTGTTGTCAGTTAATTTTCTGTTGACTGACAAATCAATTAATGGCCTATTCAGTTCAGCACATTATTATTTATTGACATTTTATAGATGAAATGAGTAATGACAAAATAATTAGATAATGTGATAATCAGAATAATTGTTAGTTACAACTGTAATTATCACTATTTGAATATCAATGCAAGCTGCCCAGCACTCAACCACAGATGTCAGCTGTATCTGTAGACACCAGATACCAAATAGCTGACGTCATCAGAATGATGTTTTTACACAGAAAATATCATCAACAGTATCCATAAAAAATGAGCAACCACTAAGCACTATGTTGACTCTATATGTTCCTCATCAGGACAACATGGTGGAGCACAACGTCATGAAGATAGAGGTCAAGCGTATGAGGGATCTGCTGTACAACAAGGCGGGCAGCGTGCTGTCCCTGGAGAAGAGGAAGCTGGAGCTGCAGAAAGCCATAAAGGACAGGGAGGAAGAGGTCAAGGTCTACAGAAAAATGCTCAGCCAGCAGCTCAAGATCAGTGAGCAGGAGAGACAGAGACTCAGGTAAAAACCCAGCTGTGACCCTAAATCTCACTTTTCTGCAGCCTTTGCTCATCTAGCCGACTATTGTCCATACAGTCAAAGAGATAAAACGTTGCTCTCCGTTGTGAATCATGTCATACTTGCATGAGTTTGAGAACATTTCTACATAAATAAGATCACTTTATTTAGCGATTGATTCTGTGTCAGTGCTGAGCTGAATGAGAAACTGTCCAAGATTGACATGATGAAGAAACGCTTTGAGGTCGTGATGCTTTCACTGGCGGCTCCTGAGGGGGAAGAGGAGAAATCACAGGCTTACTACATCACAAAGGTACAGTAAGAGGTCTTTAAACACACCACTGTGTTACATACAGAGTCTGTTGAAGCTAAACTGAGTTAGATGTGTTCCTGCAGTGCACACAAGCACTTTGAATCACTGCTGTGTGCTTTTCATCAGGCTGCACAAGAGAAAGAGGAGCTCAAGCGGAAGGGAGACGGTCTGGATGCTAAAATCCGCAAGATGGAGCTGGAAAATAGAGCTCTGGAGAACACCATTCAGTTGTTCAACAACAGTAACTCAGCATTTCGCAAATCCCTCAACAAAGTAAATGAATCCAGTACGTATGACCAGGTAGACTGAAATAAACTAAACTAGGAATCATCAGTAGGAAGTTATGGTATTAATGTGGTTTATTTCTCTTCGTCTGTTAAAATCAACAGAGCAGCGATCATTGATCAGAAAGTAATTCAGAGTGTTTTTGTTTTAGGTCCAGAGCACCAGGAAAAACTGAAGCTGGAAGAGCAGTTGAGGGCGGCTGAAGAGATGCTGAAGTTTAGGAAAAGACAACTCCAAGAGCTCCAACAGGACTTACAGGTGATTCCTTTTTATAGCCAGTGTAGAGCGCATTACAATTACTTCCTTAATACCAAATACCTCATCAGACACTTATCCCATAACAATACTCCTCTATTAGTGTTACATTAAGAATCCCTCCTCCAAAAGTTGTCCTACCATGGTACTGTCAACAACAAGTTATTATTTGTTGCCTATTCCTTATTTATTACTAGTATAATAGTCAACCTTCTGAAGCTCATAATAGTTAATAGTATAAAGTAAGTGTTTATGTCCATGAACAAGAATTCAAAGTTACTTACTGACCACTAAAAATGTGTGAAACATCCCTCTTTATTCTGGATTAGGTTGCATCAGCTATTTGTAAATCCATCACTAAGTCTGTGTGTAAAGTCCTGTCTAAGTTATTTTTAACCACTAACTGGTTCCAAACTAGTGATTTACTTAAACTCAGGAAAATTCTTAGCCAGTAAAGACTGTGATCATGTGTGCATTGGTTGCTAGGAAGTACTCTGTAGTGTGGTCCAATCAAAAGCAATCAACTATGTAAACAGGAAGTCACTGCAGCTGTAACATAACTTCCAAAATAATAAATTCAGTAGGCCGAACAATATATTAAACTCAATGCTAACTGCTAATGACTTTGTTCTATTCATATAGTATATGCGTACAAGGAGAAAATGTCTGAGTTAACAGATAATATAATTTTTAGGTATATTTGTTATGTATGTGAAATGTAATTCAAAAACTTCCTATTTTATATTTAAACAGCATGTGTCGACTATATCCAACTTCACTCTAAATAGGTTACACTATAGCAAGCTGACGGCGATTTTTTTTTTTTATTACAACCCAACCCATTTTTTTGCATAAATTATTTATAGTTTAACATTAAATACGTTAGGAAATAATCTTTAACATTTCCTGCGTTCTTTCAATATATACTCTTCATGTATTTTTTATTTGCCATTTTTGATGATCTTCTTTCTCTTCCTTCCTGTCTCTCTTCTTCAGTATTATACAAGTAGCTTATTGTCTTGTTTAGGTGTGTCCCTGTGAGACGATTGGGTCATGAATAAACTAGCTCAACAACTCTATCTGATCAAGTCATCCAGTAAAGTTGACCTGGTGTGTGTGTGTGTGTGTGTGTGTGTGTGTGTGTGTGTGTGTGTGTGTGTGTGTGTGTGTGTGTGTGTGTGTGTGTGTGTGTGTGTGTGTGTGTGTGTGTGTGTGTGTGCACCGCTCTCCATTTCTAGGACATGAACAATACATTGGAGAGTCTGCTGCAAGAAGAGCAGGTGGAGAAAGATAAAATAGAGCACAAACAGTCACTCATCAGTAAACTGAACAAAGAAATTGCTTCCCAGCAGGAGAAGGTTGTCAGAGCCACAAAGCAGGTTTGATGTCTCCCTGTCCCACTTTCTAAAGGAGCAATGTTGTGTGTGTATATACAGTACAGGTATCCTTGACTACAAACATTTATTAGCAGTCACCATAATCACATTTTAATTTTGTGTTGTCGTCTGTCTGTTTGTTAGTGCTCTAAGCTTACCAAAGAGATCCGCTCGGCAAAAAACACCAAAACTGAGACTTTCGAGGAGAAGGACATTAAGCTGAGGGAGTTAAAAGAATTTAATAAGAGTATCAACAAGATGCTGAATGTGGCCATGGATGACACCCCTGACCTCAGATCAGTGTTGGAGAAATACTTCTTGCAGGTATAAAACAATTGACACTGTTGTTTTTTATATTCAGAGGATTAATTAAGCAAAGGTCCCATATCATGCTCATTTTCAGGTTCATCCTTGTATTTTGGGTTTCTACTAGAACATGTTTACATGCATTAATGTTCAAAAACATTATTGTTCTCGTACTGTCTGTCTCAATATACTTCTATTCACCCTCTGTCTGAAATGCTCCGTTTTAGCGCCTGTCTTTATAAGCCCCCACCCACTCTGATTGGTCATCATTTACAGGTTTTCCACATCTGCGCTCTTGGCGTCTCTCTGGAGTCATTGCAGCCGGGCAATGACTGTAACTGCACTGTAACGGCACTTTCTACCTCTATATAGTATAGCTGTGAGGACCCAACCATACGGAAATCCTGATGGCTTATTTAAAGGCACCATGTTTGAATACAGGCTGTGTACATTTCTCTGTGGAATGAGTGTTTTGATACCTTCACAGAATTTCTATAGCACTTAGACCTGCTTTATAATAAAAAAAGGGATGGGAATCTCACTTTTTACAATATGGGACCTTTAAGTGATGACAGGCTGTGGTCATTTATAGTCATTTATGGAGTTGCAAAAACATATATGCCTTAACTTTGAGTGTTTTTCTCTCTCAGGCCCATTTGTCTCTTCCATCTCCGTCTTCTACTCCTTCCAGCCATCGGAGCTCCATAAGCTCTGCCCGCAGCTCTGCCTCTCTCAGGTCAGACTTGATCAATTCTTAATAAAACCTCTTCTCCAGAGAAGTGATAGTGGAGGTTAGAGAAATAATGAGGGCTTGTTGTCAGATGGTCGTGAGTTTGAACTATTAGACTGATTATAAACATGAGCATGAGGAAAATAATTGAATACTGCTCTTGTCAATGGAATATAATCTGTCAGCTGAGAAAGACTGTTGCACTGGTATGCTGCTCCACATTCTGATGGAGAAATATCCTGGAAAAAGATATTCACTTTTCTTTATCTGTATGAATAAATCACATATATATGTCACCCTGTGTACTTCTATCATGCAAAAGATTGTTGTGCTGATCTTCCTCTGTATCTTTATGGTGTTTTTCTCTCTGTACTGCAGGTCTTCTGCGTCCTCAGCCAGCAGCAGCCCCAAGGCCTCTGCACTTCACTCCCCCATGCTGAAGACTGTGCAACTGGGCTTGGATCTGGCCATGACCTCCCCTCCTCTCACCACCTCCGGACGTTCCAGTTCTGCGAGCATCAGCAGCAGCAGCAGCAGCAGCAGCAGAAAGTTAAAGAACCCATAATGATGGCCGATTTATTCTTTATTTACGGATGTCATGTCATACTGTATTTTAATGCATTAAAAGTCTGTTGTTGTTAATTTGGTCTTATTCGGTAACACTTTAAGATAAGGTACACAAATGTGTACACAATTTGAGTTGTTACAAGGAAACAAATAAGGAATAACCAACTGCTAGTGAACCATTAGTTAATGAGTAACTCCTAATCAAATTTTACAGAGCAGCTAATGCTCAGCTATGATCAGTTAATATGTCCTTTTAATGAAAAAAGAAGAAACATGATCCTTGTTTTTTCTTTCCTGTTTTTTGTTGTTTGTTTTGCACAGATTGGAAGAAGTACGAACAGTAATGTTACAAATGGTACATCATAGTGGTGATTATTGTTACAGTTTCAGAAATAAAACACAAATAATCCAAATGGATGAATATCTGTCAGTTGTCACAGCACATTAATAAAAGCATTTAATGACTGTAAATGAGATGCATTCTCTCTGGATGAAACGTTCACAGCAATAATAAAATAAAGAGCAAGCTAGTTGGGCTAGCCAGGTAGATTAGTACCTAATGAGACTAGTTTCCTAACAGCCTAATTACTGAAATTAGTTTTTACCAGCATTACCGCGGCACAATGAAGCCTACACGCTTAACTAAACATGCAACGTCATGAAATACAGATAATCTAGTATCTAGTAAACCCGCAATTTCAAAATAAAGGTATCTTACAGTTTTTTTAAAACTGCTTACACACACAAACTCTTTACATGTTGCACGATCTTTGACTAAGTTTTCAATTGCAAAAACAAAACGGCGCCAACCTGCACTACGAAACATAAACAGTGTTCCAGCCAATAACCGACAAGAAGGATTCGGGGGTGGGGGTTGGGGGGTTAGTACAGGGAAGGGAGGGGCGAGCTAGCCTCGTTTTGTTTGAAAATACTTCGAACATCAACAAGAAATAACGTCACCCAACATCGCTTAGAGCACCTTTAACTGATCACAAACCAATCACTGCTTTAGTATAGACCTATACATAAGTCAAAGGTCAGATTACCTTTTTTGAACAATGTGATGTGAACAATGAACCAAGTGAAGAGAGTAGAGAGTGAAGGGAGTAGGAGGGAGAGGCAGGGGATGACGAGGACAAGTTCTAGGAGGAAGAGTTGAAACAAGAGGAGGAGGAAGAAGAAGAGGACGAGTTGAAAGAAGACAAGCAAAGAAGAGAAGGAAGGAGAGCCATCTCTGCTGAGATCAGCGCCACACTTAGTGATCATGTGATCAACCCCGGGTTGACCATGAGAGAAGCTGGACTGAGAGTCAAGACAAACTTGAGTCGCTTTACAGTGGTGTCCACAGTGGTTTTGTTTTCAACAGTAATGTTTTGCCAAATACATATTTTCTGTTTCAACATTGCATTGGTGTTTACAGTGAACATTTCAACCCCTGTCAGCAGATTACTTTCAACACTTAACTTTGTATGGAAATGTAGATATATGCCTATGGAAGACAGAGCTTTAGATTTAGAGCAACAGTGTGTACATGCCATGATATATCCAAAAATGTACTATTATGAAAAAAGTGTTTCCCATTTGATACAAATGCCTTATTTTGAAGGAGATTTAAGGCATTTTGCATTTGTGTGTGTGCAGTTTTGGGAATTGTGTGTAGAGTTTTGAAAAACACGTGTAAGCAGTTGTAAAAAAAAACTAAAGTGAGGTTGTAAAATTCTTCATAATAATTTCGTTTAATAGTGTCTAAGTATAGTATATTTTGAGTCTAATAAGGCATTATATGCAGTTTCTAACAGCAAAATTTAGGCATATGGTGTTTTATTAGGGTAGCCTATAACTGTGTTTGTTTAATGTCAATAAAAACCAGGCTACATTATTTCCAGTTTTGGTCGAGTTTGATACAAAGTGCAGCTATTAGGGTTAGGGTTAAGGAGCAAGCTTGTGACCGGGAGGTCGTCGGTTCAATCCCCAGACCGACAGGATAAAATCTGGGTGGGGAAAGTGAAAGAGCAGCGCTTGTCCCTCCCTCATTACCACCACTGAGGTGCCCTTGAGCAAGGCCCTTAATCCCAACTGCTCCAGTGGAGCTGCTCAGTGGCCACAGATCAGAATGTGGTTGTTCTGGGCAGCTTCCAGGTATGAATGTGTGAATGTGACAGGTCGTCGTTGCAAATGAGAAATTGTTCTCAATCGACTTACCTGGATAAATAAACATTGAATAAAAAATAAAAAAAATAAAAAAAATTAGACTTACTAGAGTTGCTACCTTTAAAAAAAAGGTGTGACTGAAAAAGGTTATTTTAGAGCTTACAAAACACACAGAGGAAGTGTAACTTCATTCTCTGCTCAGAATGCAATGCAATTTCTCCATAATATCTGTATATAGAAAAAGCTCGTGGCCACGAATTAATCAAAACGTGGGAACTAATTGTATATCGTGGCCATGCAATAGCATTTCTGGCCTTGATATATATGTTCGGCTCCGTACAAATCAGTAATCACAACTTTAGAAAGCACTTGCTAAAAAAGGCGAACTTTTCATATTTCATTAAAGAGTAAAGGTTTTGTTTAACCTTTGTTACCTGCTTGAGTCGCTCCTAACAAGGTTGTTCTTCGAGGTGTTTTGTTCAGGTGTTTAACTGCCACACCCTCTGAATAATAAGGGTATCGCTTCCTGATACAGAACAAAGGTAACCAGCGACTCTCAGAAAGCAGACGGAACACTTTTCCACTACAGATTTCACTCTCTTTTTTGGAATAAACTTTCAACATGCTGCTGCTGATCCTGTTTGCTGGATGTCTGATCACATGTGCCGCACAGACAAGTAAGTACACAGGCTGAAATCATTGGGAAATCTAAATGAGTTAAAAAAAACAGTGTATACTGTAAGTAGGCTACATTTATTAAGCTAAAGTTTGTAATAACAAGTTCAACCGTCTAGATTTAAAATGTGGTCTTATAATTTCTTTTAATATTTTCCCAGCCAACTCCTTCACCACTGACATGAGGTCACTTCCTACTCCCTTTACGTCTCCTACGGAGCCAGTCCAGGCAACATCAGTCGTGGCACTTGGTTTAAACGGCGATAGTAAGTGTGTTTTAAGCTCGCACAATATATTTCAACTTGATGTCCAACATGATTTTAATGAATTTCCTTTTAAATATGTCCCACAGTTGTAGCATTCCTCCAGGCAGCTGTTACATCCGATCATGAGCTAAATGAAACAACAGTAGCTCCAGCCCTGCTCCAAGTAACTACCTAACCTTGTTCTCTGTCTTCACAAATCTCATGTCCTATTCTGTCTTTCATTTCTATGATAAAACATTCATAAAACTAGTTTAATATTGATTATGTTATCTAATATAATCTGTGCGGAACACAATCTGAACACATTGTAGTTAAGTGACTGTATGGTTGAGACAGACCTGAATATGATTATTTAAAAATTATTTGTATCTTTCAGCTGCACACCCTTATCGGGCTGCTCCGACCAGGTGTGGACATCAGGTTAACAGTAAAGAACATCACCAGAGTCTGAAACCTCAACTCACAAGTGTCTGTGTTTGGCAAGACTTGAAAAAATGTGATTATAAAATAATAATATCCTCTATGTGTATGAGGACGATCCTCAATGGAGTTTCTAATTTCACTTTTGGAGATACCCCTGAAAATGCAACATGCGTACTACCACTGAGGACAATATGTGAGTCTCGTTTAATTGACAAAATTAAATTGAACAAGGCCTGATTAGGTCTAAAATTATAAAAGTACAGTTACTGCATTTGCTTTGATCTATCAAAGAGAGGTATGTAAAAAGGAATAAAGTCACAAGTTTAAACGATCAGAATTTAAATTAGGATGTTTTAAACAAGACACACACATTTCCTGTGATAATGATTGTTGAAATAAACCCTAACCCCACTGTGATGTACAGGAGGGAGCTGCTGTAAAAGACACAAAAGTTATGCACCCATTTAGATGTATCCATTTTTCTATTTAAAATGTGTAAATGTAAAGACAAAGACAACTGTTTTGTGTCTATTTTATAAAAAATAACTTAATCAACTTAATACTTTCTGTCAATTACAAACAAAGTAATGCAGCTATATTTCCAGTAATATATATCAAATCACCTTCTAATTGCCAAAGACACATGGTCATTGAGATGCAGTAAATTCCAATAGTATGTAAGTGCATTGAAGAAATAAATCAGTAGCCTCATAATCAGACTAAATTGTCATTTTGTTTCACTTCACTTCTACTACTCGTATCGCTGAACAATTTGGGCAGCGATTCAGAGATGTTAAACCAGGCTAATACATAAAGATAATAAGGTTTTTTTGTATTAAAGGAGACATATTTTGCTAATTTTTTAGGTTCATACTTGTATTTTGGGTTTCTACCAGAACATGTTTACATGCTTTAATGTAAAAAAAGCAACATTATTTTCTTTATACTGTCTGACTCTATATCCTTCGCGTTCCACTTCCGGGATTGCTCCAGTGCTGCAGGAAATTCCACTGGGTGCATGTATTTTCCATTTCCTTCCGCTTTCTTTGTGTTGGAATTTTAAATTCGGTGGATTAATGAGGACTATTGACTGCTCCTCAGATCTATGCATGGTAAATTGAAACAGCTAGCTAGACTATCTGTCCAAGCTGAGTTTTCTCTCGCAAGACTATTTTGCAGTGGCTCTGTGCGGAGCTTAGCACCGCCCATGACGATTGTGATTGATTTAAAGAAATGCCAATAAACCAGAGCACATTTTCCTCCCATCCTCGAATGCTGTGTGGAGTAGCCAGACTCTCCTTCAGCGCGCTTTGGAGGAGGGTCTGGCAAAGCGAGACTAGTCTCACTATACCTGTATTCACCTTCTGTCTGTAATGGTCCATCTTAACATCAGTCTCTTTAAGCCCCCGTCCCGACAAAGCCCAGTCTGCTCTTTTTGGCTTGCAAGAAAACTGGCACACCCTTGCAAAGTTAGTTGTCAATTCGTGGGTGAAGATAAATTGACGGGGGTTTAGTATATTCTAATGAGGCCGTGTTCGCACTCGTTCCGTGACTTCACGTTCTGTACTATTTGCGTCTTTACATTGATTTTCTATGGAATCACCAAATTTGCAGGAAACGCGTTTGGTGGGAACACGCCATTAGCCTGCATGTGACTTAAACTCACATTGTACTTCATTGTGCATTGTACTGAAAAGTCACTTTTACTCATTAAAATCCAAATAGTTAGTTTAAATTCAGAACCAGGAAGTATACAACAGTGACACAACGGTTGTTTACCAGACGGGACCACAGTCGTCAAACAGATACAATTTCCAGAAACACCATGTTGTGGTAAGATGAGACAAAGGGAAAGCTTAGACAACATCAGGTGATTCATAGGTCACAGGTCAGGGGACGAGAATACGAGAATATTCGGCCAGTCTCTAACAACCAAACCTGTTCATGTATAAATATGTTAGTGTATCTACATATTCTGGGAATCTGTGCACAGAAGCTGTGTGTGAGAAGGGGAAAAAGGGAGGGGCGTGCGGGGGACAGTTCACCTCTGCGCTGCAAAGCGGTTTTCTGTTATCACCCATTTCACTGTGTGGGGAACTGGCAAATCGGCGCCCTCCTTGCAGCTGCAGGCGCCCTGCTTGCACCCCCTACTTTCACAATGAAATGGACTAGTCCGTAACGGTGCGGGGCCCGGCGCGAAAGATAAACACACGGTGACAGGACAACTCGGAAGTACACAGAGACGCGAAAATGAAACAAAGTTACCCAAGCGGCTCAAATAAAAGAAAAAAGCGAAAAGAAATGTTTTCGGCAGTAGCAGGACCTTCATCAGCTCCCGTGGCTGATGATAGTGGTGATGGTGTCGGTGTAGGCGGCAGTGACATCCACAGTGAGGAGGAGACTCAGGAGGAGAGAGACAGAGATAAGGGAGTGAGGGTAGAACCTGCGGTAAACACAACTCCCCTTAAAACACTTTGCCCCTTGATAAAACTGAGCCAAAAACTGAGTGGTGGACAAAACACTACAACAATAAAAGACGTAGGAATGCTTTACTGTATGATTGCATTAGTAGCCTATATAAACTCATGATAGACCTCTTAGATTAAAGCACAGGATCTCTTGAAATTATATATATATATATATATATATAGCTTGTTTTATGATTCATGAGGAGTATACCGTTTTATTAATTTATTAATCTTGTAAAATTTTTTATTGTATATATTGTTGGCACATTTATGTATATAGTGTATATTGATTTTAAGTTCTGATAACCTATACTGTCATATTTTGTGCAGAATTGTGTTCATTGTGGAGATTGTTCACCTTAAAAAGTGTGTTTCCTGTTGTAATTGCAATAGTTCAATAACTGGATTCTCTTAAGTGTGTTTTTCAAATGCTCTAATGAAGGATTTGTGCAATTGAGAAATATAATTTTCTCTTTCATTTATGTTGTTGGGGGGGGGGGGCGCTCGAAGGGGGTCTCGCCCTGGGTGTAATTCAATGTAGAACCGCCCCTGAGTGGACCGACTGAATGCGTAAGGATTTAAAAAGATCTACTTAGGACCTACTAGTCACTCCACATTTTTACAAAGTTGTACACTCTGTTTTAATTGCTTTTAATATGCTTGTTTTATGTGTTAGTTGTATTGCTGTATCTGTTTTTATGTGCTAAATGTGCTGGTTTTACTGTAAAGTGTCTTTGAGTAGCCTATAAAGAACTATATAAATAAAATGTTTTATTATTTAGCCTACTTTGCCTTAAAAGTGAGCAGAGGGAATTCATGTTCCTCGGGCAATTTACCCTAAGGACTAGGCTTAATTTCAAACCCTTATTCATGTGAGAATATGTTTTACAACCATATGCACAAATCTCTATAAGCTATGTCTAATTCTAAATATCTTTCTACAATTAATGTTCATACAAAACAAACATGACTGGACAAAAACTAGAAAAATAAGTAAGTGACTTCAATACACACTGTAAGCATATCTGTAAAACAATATATTATTATGCATGTTTTTTTTTCTCATTCCCAAGCTCCAAGATGCGTGACAGCACCAAAATAAAAAGATTAAGAAGCTTTGTGGCGTTCCAACACATTCTCACTCCCATCTCGTAAAATACGGACGTTTGGTCAGGTGCCATTGTCGTCGTTATTGACGCTAAAAGTCTCTTTTAGAGTCCGCTGCACGGTGTGGGAGGATCCCCCTGCCTCCCCCCGCCTCTCCACGTTGCACGGGGCAAATTCACGGGGAGAGCAGCGGAGGAAAAGCCCATGTCCTCCGCATTGTCCCACTTTATCTCCAGTGCATGCAACCATTTCTTACCATCCAAACAACTTCAATAGTAGGATTTAAATCAAACTTGTGACAGCAGTAGTGAGAAGTAATGCATGTTAATAAAAAATAAAGCAGAACACATTCAGAAGACAACGGAATAACTGTTAAACACGTTTATTTCGGATTAGAGCGGCAGCTGATTTAGCACATAAGACTCCAGGATTAATCTTAGCTGGCTGCAAAGAATAAATCTCCACTGGCTGGGTTTAATTCAACCTGCTTTTGTGCAACCAAATCAAAGCTAAATTCATCCAGGATAACTTGAATATCCCGGCTTAATCCCTTATCCTGGTTTTGTGCAACAGGCCCCTGCTCATATTATACCTTTTTACCACCCAATACCTAAAACAAAGTGTATTGTTTACACCATTTTTTTTCATTCAATTCTTTCGTTTTTACACCTCTCAGTACTCAGCAGTGTCTGTTCACTTCAGAAGGATACAAAGGAATCTTTTCTGTGGGCACAGTCATGGTAGCGCGTCATGCTCCATGACAAATGCTGAGCTGAATCTGTGTCATGGTATTAAAACAACACAAACTGGTTGTAGTCAGTGTTAGAACAAAATAATCTCTTCAGTCCAAAAGTCAATGCTGCTGTCGCCATTTAGAAAACACACCTCCAATTACATTAAACAATTGTTATGATTTCTTAAACAAAGATTATTTTAAGATCAAAATACATTAATAAGAATGTTCTACACACTTCTTGACTAGAAGTGTGTTTAAGGCTGAGTTAAAAGGGACACTCCAATAGACATCCTGATCCAGATTTTTAGTCCCTATACGTAAGGTTCGAAAAACATTGGAGCCTACGTTTCCCATGATGCAAACACATTTGTAACTCTAAGTTTTTAACACAGGCTTTCTCTTAAAAGTGGTCTCCAAGCTCAGAAAGGTCCTCTAGAGCCACATAAATCTGTCTCACAGTTGATAACTTTCTTCAGTTCCCCTTCCACGCATCTGAAGTCTGTTATGCATGTGAAGTGTGGAAATTGAGTTGCATGAACATATCCATAAGAAAGAGGCCATGTCTTCTGTACCAGCTGAAGATTCTTTCTAGTTCTATTTCTGGTTCTATTTTTCTTGTCGCTGATTATAGAACTTATGTTCCCGTGCTTGAATTAGGTTTGTAATTGATATGAATCTAGGTCACTGTTAGGGAGGCTGTACCAGCAACAACAACAAACAAACCATTGACTTAGGTAAGACTTCTGTCAAAGCATTCATTTTATAGTATTTATCTTTGTCAATGTCAACCATGAAGAGCTTCTTTAGGATTTAAAGACAAATAATTATCATTTAATCCCCTGCAAACCTGAAGCTGCCATAACACATATTTCTTATGAAGTATATTTGTCATAGAGAATTGTCTCCTGACTTAGCAGTTCCCCTCAGATATGGAACGATTTAGCATCTTTCAGCTCATTGTTTTGGTGTTATGGCCGCACAACTGTTTTGGTTCACTCTCACCGCTTCATGTTGTTTCTAGCCGCAGCAGGCAGCTGTTTTCAGCAACAACAACAAAAACCGACCCAGCACCAAACAGCAGGAAAGGTTAGCGAAGAGCTGGTGAACGTGGTAAAGCATTTAGCAAGCAAAAGAGCCAGGGAAGTCAAATAGAAGAAGAAGACAAATATCTCAAAACCTGCGCAAATAATACCAAAACTATCTGCATGTACACACCACTAGAGGTCGGTGAGATATGTAATTTACTCATTGTGATGATACTGTGTTTTACTCAAGTTCCACTTCTCTGTAAGTTCAAACTGACTTTATTGGACAGCAATGGCTGCAAACGGTATGAAATCGATCTAAAAACATTTTATTCACCCATTTTTTAAATGGTTACACAATCCATAGTTGAAAAATCTAATTGTTTAATAAAATAACTTCATCTGTTACTTCTGTTATTGATATGTTCAGTTTCCTCCACTTTCTTTCTCTCCCATGCTGTGGTCCGTGTTAAATCAATGTTGTACTGTCCTCTTTTCTAGTTTTCCACATGACCCGAGTACTGCTCTTTTAAGCCCTCTGGACAGATTGAGGCGACACTCAGAAGACGTCCACACACTTGACCACACACTGTATTCAGGCCTCATCTACAGTACCTGCCTTTAGAATGGACCTGAGATTCCTGTTTGTAGCTTCAGCTCTCCTTCTGGGGACCACACTCACCATTTCAATGGCGGACCGCACCTCACAGTGCAAAGTCAAATGGTAACGTATATTTTATTTTCTAGTATTTGTAGGTTTGATCAACTTGTGTTGAATCTAAACTGTATGAGTGTACTATGAGTGTACTGTGGGTGCCTTCGGGGACTCTTTCAGTGAAGTCTCTGTATTTTTCAAGTCCATGCTGCAGCTGTTAATGTTCACAGAGCAGATGCTGCATCATGTGGCCAGCTAGACATAATGCTTTATGATGGTGATTGGGTAGCATACAATTCCACTGTGTAAAAGGATCACATGCATGCATGTTAGACAAGGTGCTTATGAATCCAATGTTTTGTGCAGCCTGATTTCTCACACATTATCTTGGATATGGGGAGGCTACAGGACTCACATGATTCACATTAGTCATGTTTGTGCAGAGAAATAGAAAGTTATGATGACTAACATCATTTAAAATAAATCTTTTATTGATTTCTCTGGTGTTTTTGAACAGTACATGAGCCTTCAACTGAGTATTACAGTAACAGATCTAACGCTCACTGCTCTGCTCTGCAGGTTGTTTGGAATCTCGTGCGAAGATGTAACTGGAAAGCTGGTGAGCCAGATCAAAGCCTGGCAGATCGGGCAAAGATGTTTGTATGCAGGAGAGAGGTGCTCGTACGAGGTCAGAAACATCTCAGTCAACTCATTTATTGTTGAAGTAAAATAAACGTTATTTCTGTGAAAGGAATTCAATTTTCATTCAATTAGTTTAATTTAGAAGCAGGATGCAGGAAGCCAGTAGATGGATGCTAACATTTTAGAATTTCTTTAAATAAACATAGAATAACATTTTTGTTTTTAAGATTTTACACAGACCGTAATGCCTTTGGTCACTTGCCATTAACGTCTGTAGAAGGTGATGTAACAGCTAAAATGTATCAAATATAAACTTATCCTTTCATATCTTGTGAACATGCAACAGATATAGAAAAATATTGATACATTTCTGGGTAACACTTTACTTTAACACCACTATTTAGCTTGTATAAGTAGTATTTTAAAAAAAATTATAATGTAGTTGTTAGCAGAAATAAGTGTTTATTAATGTATTGCCAAAAAGTAGCATTTGATTGCCCCTACTGCAGGCAAGTGGATGCTAGGCATTATGATCAGTAGTAGTTGATGCACGGTGTAGAAAATATCCTTGACTTGACTGATTTTGAAATGCTCTGCAGCTTGTGTCGACAGCTCCATACCTGATCAAAGCCACACACACGTCTCCAACAACTAAAAAAGTCAACGACCTCCAGTTTCTTCTAGAGCAGTCAACTGTTTGCAAAATGACTGTAAGTTTTTTTTCTGAATGAGTAAACAGACTGATGCAGCTCATACAAAACCTAAACTGTGTCTTTACTTCAAAGCTACTTCCTCCTCCTCAGCTCTGTTGGACAAACTTTCAAATCATTACAGGAAGACACCCCCAGGACTTGGTTTATTTCAACTGAATGCCAGATTTCATCATGATAAATTTGATTTAACGGTGCAAGCATAAACATGTTAAAGTCTGGGTTTGTATATTTAACACAGTGTACGTTTCTTATGGCTTTGACAAAATGTTGAAACAGATAGAAAATGTGCGTGTGATGTTTTCACACCGTGAGTTAAAATGTTATTTTTCTGACTTTAAAGCTGCAGCTGGTAACTTTTATTAAAATATGTTTTTGTCATATTTGCTCAGACTGTCACTATATCGTGACAGTAGAACATCAGTCAGATAAAATGTGAAAAAATCCTGTTCCTCTGCCTCCTCCTAGTGCTTCTAATGGCAAAAGCTAGTACCCACCCCTGAAGATACAACAACCAATCAGAGAAGAGGAGTCTCTTACGCAGTGTCAATGACTGTTCATAAACTGCAATCAAACTGTAAAACTAGCAGCAATGATCAAATATGCATAAAGATTCTGTTACTGCATTGCCTATTTCTTGCCTCAACTGTTTTCAGAAACATATTTTAGGTGAACCTGGTCTGATTTGTAGTTTTCCTTCAGGCTTGGTGGAATCTTGCAAATGCCATTAGGAGCACTACGGGGAGGCAGAGGAACATATATTTCACAAATTATCTGTCTGATGTGCTACTATCACGATATAGTGACAGTCTGAGCAAATATGGCAAAAGTATTTTTATTGGACATCTGAACCTTTAAAGCTACTCAAAGAAAAATAAAAGAGCAGAAGGTTAATCAGCTTCAGTCACTGGCCAGAGGGGCTGTACCTCAAACTTTCAAACTTGTATGTGTCTGTCTGGCTTTCCTCTTTGAAACACTGTTTTCCTTCTGATGTGCAGGGAGATGCAGTATCAGAGTTCTCCAAAGATCCAGCTGATAACAGCACAAACTACTGCAGTCTCCAGAACCTGATGGATGGTAAATAGGAGTGGATTTTGTTGTATCATCTATTTCAGTGTTTAAGCGCAATAATGAATGCCTGTGTACTTTTCTCTGTTCAGGAAGTGACCTCATCAATGCTGAGGGATACAAACAGTTCAGCAATAAGTGGATCTGTCCTGGGTTTGACACTGCCAACTGCACCTTATCTTAGATGGAGATAGACCTCGCTCGCTCCAAATGTCACTTCCTGTGTGGAATAACTTTAAAATTAGACTTCAGCGGAAACTGGTTCTTAACAGTGCATTTATCTTTCTGTTTATGTGCGTTCATTATGATTTGTGTTAATATTCTATAACATGCTTTAGAATTGCAGTTAAAAGGATTTAATAATAAACTACAATTTTCTCTGAAACCAGTTGTTTTATTTGACATGAATGCAATGATATGAAACTGCAGGATGTTTTAACAGCTGATGCCCCTGAACAGTGTTAAAATAATGCATGAATGAGGTGTTTTTACAATAAATCAATTAAATAAAAATAAAAAGTACTGCTAATACTAATATGTGTGTGGTATGAGGTCTACCAGTCAATATCGAGTTTATTTAACAACTCATCTTTCATGTGTGTTCCAGTCTGGTCAACTAGCAATACATTTGTATTCATTGCAAATCTGTAAAGAAATTAGCAATTTTTAAGTGGACAGTGACTTTTATAAAATGGTTCTAATTAATTAACTAACATGATGCATTACAACATATGCAGTTTAATCACAAGACAAAATAATAAAGAAACAGAGTATTTAAAACAGATACATTCAAAACAAACTAAACGTCAAACTATGTCTTGCAGTTCATAACAGAACTAGAGAATGCAGTGCAGTAGGCTGTTTGTACATACTGTAAAAATCATGCATGATTAATGTGATGTGATTGCTGGTGGAGATGTTTTAATGCGAGAAGGGAGGCTTTTGAGAGAAAAGGAGACTCTGAAAGTGTTTCAAGTTCAAAGTATATTTATTACTGAATTTGGTCAATCAGCACTTAAACATATGAAAACGTTGACAAGGAAACTATAGAAAACATTTATTTTAATCCAACTGATTTAAAACAGATTATACTGAACTGGAAAATCTTCTCTTTAAAGATTATCTGGCTGTTTTTTGAGAAATGTGAGGCACAAAGTCACATACATACCATGCTACATCTTATAAATGGTACCATCAAATTGGTCCATTATCATTTGCAACGTATCCTCATGCAATGGTTTGTATGATATCTTATAAAAAGTTATGCTCAATTTCTGTGCGTTGTGCCACGAATGTCAAGCAACACGAGCGATCGGAATTTAAAAAAGTAAGAATTATAAAATAAGTTTGTTACATAACTTACGTACGGGGTATCGTTGGGCAAAAATTCCATAATCATTTTCAGCATGTTGAAATTCAAGTGGTCTGAGAGAAAACTACTTCTCCATCTCCTCTTGGCTCACTTTTCACTCTTTAGAAAATCTAACCTGTGACGGGAGACTTTAGCCAATCACAAGTCATTTAAAGCAACACTAGAGAACTTTTCCCGCTTCGGTCAACCTACAGGTTGGAAGCGGAATTGTCCATTACATTACATTATGCAAAATTGCCAGATCGGGTAGCAGATCTGTAGTTCGAATCAACTGGACAATGTAATGTAACGAACAATTTCAGTTCCAACCTGTAGGGGGACCGAAGCAGGAAAAGTGCTCTAGTGTTGCTTTAAGAGAGAGTGTTCCAATTGGCTGTTGTGCGCATGCATTTCCTGTGTGACAGAGCAGGGAGAGGGAGAGCTGCAGGAAGAAGTCTCACTCTACTTCAAATTCTGGCTTTTTTTTCTTTCTACCCACTGTAGCTTTAAGTACGTAACGTACGTAAAAAAGTAAAAAAAAAAAAAAAGTCAATGTTGACTTTTGCTTTCACACAGGACACGGACATGGGGCTCCTGGATGGAAGTCCTGTGTTTCTTTGACCCCATGCCTGTTGGTCATGTGTTGTTAAAAGCATAATTAAAATGGTCAGAATAAATTCCTATCTAAAAACAGCAACACAGAAATACATTAATGGTGATTATGAAGTTGTATTTGTAAAACCTAATATTGAAATCAACCGTTTTAATTGAAAGAATAATGACCCGTAAACATGGCACTTAACTTAAACTGCTCCACAGTGAAGCTGCACAGGAACCAATCCCAGAATATTGGTTAGATAGTAGTTATAAATAGTTTTTTTTGTTTTACATTTGCATATAGTAAGGTACATATGGATACCTTATTAAACTTAAATATTAGATCCTAGATAGGATGATTGAATCCCAGCCACATAATCATCATTTGATATATTTGTTTTAAACAATGTCAGGCAGAAAGCAAGTTACGTCTTCTAGTCTAAAAAATTAAATGTTAAAGGAGCTCCATATTTCTTCCATAGTTTTTTGAAATCCTCATAAAAGATATTCCTTGATCTCTGTAGAAAGGGGCATCCCATTTGTAGAAGAAAGCAACAGTTTCTCAAGTGCCTGCTCCTTCATGGTGAGTCATTTGAGATGTCAGGCCTTTTTTAACTTGACCTTGGAGAAGTAATCCTCACAAATGTTGCGGGCCTGCGCCTCGCCACTCTTTCCATGCAAGGCCTTGCTTTTCTGCGTTTGGGGAGCAATGAACGTCAACATATGGACAAGGCTGAGGCCTCAGGCAGAAAGCTGATGAGCGACGGATTGTCTGCAGCTCACTGCGTTTTACCGTCGGCTTGTGCTTCTGTCTCAGTGTCAAATTCAGTCAGGCAGCAGTAGAGCAGCATCTGGGCGTATTTGGTGACAAAGGCTGGAGGAGGAAAAGAGGTGAGATGAGGGAAGATGTGGAGGAGCAGAGGTCAGTTACAGCTGACTGTGATAATCCAAGATGATAAATGCTGTATTTTGAAAGTGCTATAATCATGTGCTACAGATATTTGACAAACTGGGAGAAGGGTGTATGATTGTGCAATATTAAACATAATAATCTTATGTATCATGTACAGGAAATGTCTTCCTTTTGTCACCTCCTCTTAACATGTTTGAACAAGGGTCAACAAACACAGGACAATAACAAGACATAAGACATTTCAGCCTAAAACGTACTGTTTAACTTGCGTATGAATTTGGGCCTCCTTTCGTCAGGCAGGTAAATGGCGACGTAGTAGACCGGCACCCCAGACAGTGCAATGCCAATTCCTATGAGAGAATTGATGGTGTCTCCGTACAGAGGGACGATGACTAAGAACAGGCTACACAGACAGTAGATGAAGGGGAAGAACAAGCTCAACTGTGGAGAGAAAAAGACACAAATCGGGTTAGTTTGTAAGCTGATGTGATGTATTATTCAAGACAATATGTAATCTATGGAAACTGTATTAACAGTGCTTCAGGTTATGTTCATAAGAGTAGGCACAACATGCAGGGGCGGATCTAGAAAAATATTTATGGGGTGGCGAGAGGGGGGAAGGAATTTTTGAGGGGTGGCAACATATGGCAGACTTATATATACTGAATTTTATCACAGTTTGATGAGAAATAGTCTGTACACACTACAAAAGGGCACAGGCTGCCATTTACAAACTCAGACAGACAAACTTAATCTCATGCAATCAATGTCCTGCATTTGAGGTTTTATGTGAAACCGTTCATATTAGGGATAAGTGACCAGACGATGTGATCTCACTTAATAGGAGATAGAAGTATGATAGAAGTAAGGAGCATCATCACAGGAAAGGCATTAAGGTAAGACCCAGGTGATGAGAGGGGAAGCAAACAGTTTTGGACTGTGTCAGAGAGGCAGCGTTGCAGGTAGCATTTGTACAAGATTAGGAACGGTCATTGATTAGTTCTAACCATCTGACTGTGTTAACACACACTAACATGTTAGCCTGGGAGAGTATTTTAGGTTAATTTGTTTATTTTTTTATTTAATCTGAGCAATAGATCTAAAATACATTCTACACAAAATATAAAAACTCATCTCCCCATCTCATCACACTTTCACACTGACAACTTTCCCTAATTATTCATATTTAAGCAAACATGAATTTTTATATTTATTTGATGTTGTTCTTATTCATATGTAACTTAGTATATATGCAGCAACAGTTTCCATACCATGTGGACCAGCTCGACTGGAGCTCGGTGATGGCCCAGGCACTCTGCTTTCCCTTTCACTGTCTGAGCCCTGCACGGTATCTTGTCTCTCTCTTTCTCCCTCCTCATCTTGGTGATGCTCTCCCTCCATATCTTCACCGCTGTGGTGTTCTCCCACCTCCTCCTGTCCCTGGTCGTCTTGGCCTTGTATTCTATCTCTGTCACGTTTCTGTTGCCCTTTTCTCTCCACCTCGTCTTCGTCTTCTCTCTCTCCTTCCACCTCTTTTCTTTCTCCTTCCACCTCTTTTCTCTCTCCTTCCACCTCTTTTCTCTCTCCTTCCACTTCATCTTCTCCGTCTACCTTGCTCAGTTGTTCATTTTCTATTTCTCTCGCCTTTCTCTTTGGTGAGAAAAAACTACATATGCTACCTTTCCTCTTCATTTCTGTAAGATTAAAAGTAATTTTACAATGTTTTCCTTGACCGACGTTGAATCAATATTAGCTTTTGTAGCCGACTTTACACAGAACAAACGTCAGACCTAACTAACATTATATGTATAGTTAGCGAAATAACGTTCTTCAACCTGATTTTTATCATCTCAAAATCAGCATCGCAACTATGCTAGCACTGTTCTTTCGTTATAATTTCATTTCTTGATAGATTGTTAATCCGTTTTGACCTCTTTCCTCCTGTGTCTCCTTTCCTCACGACTCCTGGCTCCCTCGCTTTGCGCCACTCAGTTTTCCAAACAAATCAGGCTCTTGCCGCTCTGGCGTCATCTCGTGCTGCATTCACTGCAGTCGGACATTGGAGATTCGCGCTCATAAATTGTCAAATTGGCCATAACTTTTAATTCATTGCTGCCAACTGGGGTGGCAGCAGGGGTGGCAAGGCTTTCTTTTAGGGTGGCATTTGCCACCCTATGCCACCCCGGTAGATCCGCCCCTGACAACATGACAGACCCACTAAACCTTCTCCTCAGTGCCGTAGTCATATTTCTTTGTTCATTTTACACAAAAAGATCACTGAGTTTGGGCTGTAACAAGCTCAGTAAGTTGAAGAAGATAAAGAAAAAGCTTCCTCGCTTCAGGCCAGCAGCATGCTGAAGTCTCTCCTCTGTATAGCTGCACTAACCTGCACATTTGCATATTTGTATCAAGTTTGTACAAACGTGTATTGTATAACTTGACTCAAATGTGGTACATATGCCACAGTTGTGAGTCAAGTAATACAGCTACACTTACTTTTTACATTTTTATATACTGAAACATTGTACAGCCCACCTACACACTGGGCCAAAATACACTTTAACGTCTTAATAGGCTACTAATACTACCTATATTTCTTTTTTCTATTTCTTAGTTTAACTCTTATTCTAATTATTATTCCCTTTTGCGCAGCCTTAATAGTATGCCACCCTGCTTTTCATTGTATGAGCATGTAACAAATAAAACCTTTGAATCTTGAATCCAAATGTAACTGTAGATGTATCTGCATATGATAGATATGGGGTTGAAAGTTAAATTATTACAGAAATGATCGCTTCAAACCAGAAAAAAATATTTGAAATACCCACAGGAACTGTAGAGTTGTGTATGAGCATGTGTGTGTGTATTTCAGGCCTGTGTGTAGTAATTTCTAACAAACAGAGTGTAAATTGTAATTTCCCCACTGTGGATCAATAAACAGTATAAATTATTAAAATTATAAATTATTATATGTAAGTATATTCAGTATAATCTGAGCAATGAAAAAAGCAGCACCTTCACAGGCCTATGTCTGTCTGGCTGAGTGATGCGCAGGTAGATAAGGCCGGCCACAGACAGACCCACGTAGAGCCAGTAACTGAAGCTGAAATAGTTGATGAGCTGGAACACGTCCTCCACACACAGGAAGATCAGACCCATTAACCCCTGCAGAACATAAATTCACATATTTATGTGTCTAGTTGTGACATGTGAACATTTTTTGTCTCTTTAAGGTGGCATGCACGTGTATGCATTTGATCAATCTGACGTCCATTTGTATTTTAGAGTAAGATAAATGGTCCTCACATTGAAGAGCAGTGCAGGTATTGGTGTGTAGCGCCGCAGGTGAATCAGACTCAGACTGTTTGGGAGGTGGCCCTCTCTAGCTCCAACGAAAAACAGCCTGCATGATCAACAAAGATGGAAAGTTTTTGGCAAAACATTCATCATGATATCACTATAAGTCAGGGTCTGTTCAGTACTTCCTAATTACCGTGAGGCAGCAATGACAGAAGCATTGAGTCCTCCGTAGCAGGACATGGCCACTGAAACAGGCATGATCCACCTGAACGGCCCCAGGGCTGCATTCCCAAAGGTCTGTGAAGAAGGAAGAAGAAAGAAGCACTTTATTAATCCCTCAATTGGGAAATTCAATTTTTACACTCTGTTGTTGTTACATTACACACGTAGGCCTGAAATACACTCACATGCAGTGCCTTGCTTAAGGACACCTCGGCAGTGCCAATACTTAGTCCATACTTTGGCTCGGTCCCCAAGCCTGAGCTACTCCCATTCCATGGTGAACATGGTTTATTACAGTTTCTGAAGTCAAAGTGCAAAATGTCCTGGATCAACAATTTCATAGTCCAAATCAATGGAAGTACATTTCCAAGATAAAGCCTGACAATTTAAATAGCTCACGATACTGTATTGTGTGAACAATTAAGTTTATTTAATATTTTATGTTGAATTTCTTTTGCGGGGTGCAAATGCAAAAACAAGTTCCTTCCTGAGACCATTTTGCAAAGCCACTGTCACTGTGTCCGGAGCTTAGCACTACCCAAGACGAACAATTATGATTGGTTTAAAAAATGGAAACAACCCAGAGCGTTTTTTTTCTCCTATCCCAGAATGTATGTGTGGTGTAGCCAGACCTATTTCCACAGCGCTGTGGAAATAGGTCTGGCTATGTGAGACTAACCATTTCAGGACTATATTTAGCAGCAGAGTAAATCATCTCTCTCAGGTGACTGTTTGTGTCTTACCACAGCAACGGCGTCACTGGCCAGCAATGATGGCATATCCAGAACCACATAATACGCCACGTTGGTCAGCAGGTAGATGATGGTCACTATGGGCATAGAAATGGCAATGGCCAGGGGCAGATTCCTACAACAACATCAAAAAACAACACAGAGCATTGTCTGACTCACTGAAAAGATGCAGTGACAGATTACAGGGGGTTCATGTTCAACATTTTACTCAAATTGCAATTCTAACCTTGATAGCCCATTATTTAGGATGCCAACAAAACAAACAAAAAAGGATAAAATCAATAAGTTGGAGAATTGCATGTGGCTGTGCTATAACATGTCTGATAAAAGTAATCTGAAAAGACTGATAACCTGCAATAACTGATATTTTGGCAACTTAAGGGTGGCAGACACTGTAGCTGTAACATCAGTCCTCCGAAGAGCTGAGGGTAACATAGAGTCATCATAATTCTCTGTAGGTTCATGACTACAAGCAATGCTTTTCACAAATACATCGTCATTTGATCCACTGTTAATATGAAAATATTGATTTTAGCAGCCTTAAATAATGCATAAACAAATGACTGACTCTTACTTTATTCAACTTTTACCGTTCTCTCTGACCACTCTGACTGTACACAAAGAAAACTGTGAGCAGATTTGTTGCCAGTGAGCCAGAAACAGGAAGTAAAATCAAGTCTAAAGTTTCAGACGTGTCTCTTTTTATGTCTGTGAATGTATGTGTTACCTCTCTGGATTCCGAATCTCCTCAGTGACAAAGTTGAGTGTATCCCAGCCGGAGAAGGAGAACAAAGCTGAGTAGAGGGCCAAAGCAATGGCTCCGGGATCTGTGGAGGAGCCCTCAAACGGACTATCGAAGCTCTTTGATCCTCCTGCACAAATAGAAGTCAAAGTTTAAAGCACATATTTATTTGTTTTTTCACTGATGCATTCATACTTTTTACATAATCTTACCAGTAGATATTTTCATTATTCCTACAATAATGATGAGGCAGAGCGCCATGAGTTTGGCGTAAGTGAAAATGTCCTGGACCAGAGTCCCCCACTTCACATAGGCACAGTTAATGAAGATGAGCATACCTGGGAAAACCAGAGGAAAAGGGCAATTAATGAGTCTTCCTCTGCATGATTGAGACATTCATTTAATGTATATAAACAAGGCCTAATACAGCTTCTGGTACAACTTCTGCTTTCCTGTTAGGTTGCATTTGCAAAGATAAATCATTCAGGAAACAATGGTAAACCACATTGGTTTGTAAATTCTGTAATACTGTACGTTGAATTTCAAAAGCTACATAGCTATTAGAAGCCTGCTGTGTCTCAGCCCCATGCCCAAGATAGCTGATCATCTCCTCTGTGTCATGTGGCGTGGGCCACAATCTCTATCAGTGTACAGAAACAGAAACTGACTTCTTAGTCAGACTCATGGCATTGCTTCTCTCTCACCTAAATACCACTTCTGCTAAAAACATTGTTGACACCACAAAGCCAGGCTGTACAGTCTAATTATAGTTGATGCCAGTTCCACACAGGGTTACTGAGTTCTGGGTACTGGGATCCATGGATAGCTAAATATGTGCTAGGGCTATAATACCACTCCAGCACTTGGTTGTGCCCATGTCATTCTTAAAGGAGCAGTGTTCTAGTGTTCCAGCATTGTTTCCTGTGAATCCCTCTTGTGTACGAAGGCAATTTGAATCCAGCTTGTGAATGGAAGACTCTGCCACTAACAATAAAAGCCACTCTTTAGAGAGGTAATTACTGAATGTAAATAGCTTTTTTTCCAATTCAGACCATAAATAGTATTAAACAGATATTTGATCTAAAGGGAATCTTAAGGATTGTAACTTTAAGTGTAAGGGATTTGTTTCAGCCTTTCTCAATCTGCAGCACAATAGTGAAACATGCTTCTTGGGTTGATCTAGGGGTTGAGCTGACGTCAGGAACTGGGGTGAGGCCAAAGTGGGCATCAGAGCATACATTTCAAACACTAGATGGCAGTAAAGTGAGTTTTTCCTGCCTGTATTGTTCTGCTAACCATTGCAGACTTTTATGTGTCATGAAGACAAAGCTCATTTCTAAGTCCTGCATTCTATTTTTCTGGGTGATGAACTATATACAGACACATGCATGTTCCTCACAGAGGCAGGCTGCAGCGATAAGCCGGACAGCATCATATGGCGGTTGACAGGTGGGGTAGAAAGCCTCCACCAGGTAGTTGGCGAAGGTCAGTGAAATCACAGCCTGGCTGGCTGGCTCGATCAACAGGATGGACGTCCACAGACGGATAAATGCAAGGAAGCCTCCGAACGCCTCCAGGATGTAGGCATAGCTGGCTCCAGACTTGGTGATGGTGGTGCCAAGTTCTGCATAGCACAAAGCTCCAAACACTGAGAAGATGCCTGCAAAAGCCCAAATCAGCAACGACAGGCCATAAGAGGCACTGTGCATGAGTACACCCTTCGGTGAGATAAAGATCCCAGAGCCAATCATGTTGCCAACAATTAGGCAGATTCCATTTATGAGGGAGATTTCTCTCTTCATCTGCATTTTCTCCACTTTCCCATTATTCTGGGCCTTTAAGTCCTCATCAGATGGAGTCCGTAAACCTGGGCATATTGTCTGTGACATGACATCAATCTTGTGCCTCAGATCCTCCATTAGTCCAGGGCTGGTGTGGAGATGATAGGGCAATAATTAAAGTGGATTATTCAAATATAACAGTCAAAACATACTGTTGTTCCATATAAATAGGACATGATTTGTCTTAAATATACTTTATAATATAATATACTATACCTTTAATGTCTAACTACACTTCTCAAGCCTGAAACATTAAACCAAAAATGTCCAGTGTACAAGAAAAGGTCATGCATGTGGCCATTCTTTCAGTAATGATTCCTCACGCTCTTTATGCATCCAGACATGAACAAATCATACAACTAAGTTGTTGTAATTTAAGACATAAAAGGCCAATTTGTAAAAAGAACTTACTTTATTTGTTTACGTATAGAAGATCAACAGGTATAATTTTTCCTACTGAGTCTCCCTCAGATCCATGCTGCTCCTCTGAACCAGGCAGTGAGACATTGGTCATCTTAGATGTAGCAACAGGACGGTCGATGTTGCAATCACTGTTGCCCAGCACAACCACAACGGGTGTTTTTCCAGCACCAGGCGAACCACACTCTCGTGTTCCCCCCTGTGCTATTTTCAGAGACAAGCAGATCTCGTCCCTGCCCCTTGCAGCCCTCAACAGCTTAGACAGAGGGAGCCAAGCTGCTTCTGGGTTACAGACAGTCAAAAGAATGTATGATATAAAACAGATTGTGGCATATACTGTCATTAAAGAGTATCTAATGCACTGTGATTGGCCCAGCAGCTGCTTCTCTAATGGTCACTCAGACAGGTTGCTATACATGTGTATGAGACAATAGACCTCTGGCCACGGACATGTAAAATTCCCGGTACCCCTTCTACAAAGGAGCAAGACAGCCAGACTGAAAGAGACACAAACAACTCTTTGCCTCTCGTTGAGGTCGTTTTGCGTCTGTGTTCTTTTTGTCTCTTTGTGGTTGTTCTGCATCTCTTTGTAATTGTGTAATTGTGTAATTGTGCACCTGGGTCCGTCCTCAGTAGGACTGTTCAGTAATCTACATCTATACATAACGCCCCTTGTTACTTGCCATTCAAATCAGAAGCTTTACATAGATGATAACATTATGTGAGCCAACTGTTCCAATAACGTAAATATTGCACTTGGATTAATGCTACATAAACATAAATCAAGAAGACAGTAGAAGAAAGCAGGCAGAAGTTAAAACTGAGAACCCATTTTAATGAAGAGGTTGATACAATATATGAAAAATCTAGTTTCTTTTGAAACCACAGCTACATATCAACTGAACGTTCTGTACGTCTATGGTTCTGTAACACATTATGACACCGATAATGACATGAGCACCAAATGAGGCCGCTATTTTGAAGAAGGTGATTCTACGAATATCAAATCATCACTTAACAAAAACAATGCATGAGTTTTTACCAAGAGATCACAAATGAAAATATATATAAAAAAAGATGAAACTATCATCTACAGTAAAAAATATGTTACAACATATTTAAGCTTTTTAGCATTTTTACTCAACGTTTCTTGATATGTGTAAAACGCTTTTGCACATTTCTATAGTTGAGACCAAAAGCAGAATATGAGGCACAGTTATCAAAGACAAGGCAACATTATGGAAACATATCGACCTTGCTTGGCCTTCCTGTTGTCATTTAAATGACATGATATACGTAATTGAGAAAGAATGACCTGCTGTGGCTCATTTCCCACAGTGTTTTTTAAAGTTCTTTATTGAACTGAAAATAACTTTGAACCCAATGATAGTGAACAATACAAAGGTTATTGTGTGGGGAATTTGTGGATGTAATGACAGTAAATGACACAGCTACACTACTGTATCTATTTTACTACTGCTACCCAGGAAGTAGGAAGTAAAGGCAGTGATGAAGACAGTAAGACCCTTAATGAGATGTATACCTGCACACAACATACACACTAGAGCTGAAACAGTCAGTTGATGAATCAATTTGTTAATCAATTAATGTGAAAATTAATCTTCAACTATTTTTTTTAAAAACAATTAAGTTATTTTTAAGCAAAAATACCAAATATTCACTGGTTCCAGCCATTTATAAGTGAATAGTCTTCTATGACAGTAAACTAAATATCTTTGGGTTTTGGACAAAATATGAAGATGTCACCTTGGGCTCTGGGAAACATTTTCTACCATTTTATAGACCAAACGACTGATCAAGAAAATAATTGTCAAGGAATTGTTAGTTGCAGTCCTATTACACACACATATACAAACATGGCTATAAGGAGGACTGAAAGTAACACCTGTGTCATGGAAACAGAAATAATTTGTTTACAATGCATGAAGTAATTCAAAAACTGTATTACTCAGTATTACTTATACAAACAATCTGGTGCTACTGTCTTAATGTGAAAATGTGTATTTTCTTGCATTAAGCCTTGCTAAATGTCACTGATCTCTGTATATGAGAAACAGAGTGAAAATGATTTTATAAACAGGTGTCTGTCATTTTGAGCAGATTAGGAAGCACAGCTACAATAGAAAACGTACGAGTCTAGAGAGTGATAAACTGAGCATTGGCTGCTTAGAGTGCACTTTATAAAGCAGGTAAACTAAAGGTTGCTACAAGCAAAGTCTGTTTGATCTTATATGTTCATGTGTTGCATTTCTCCTGCAGAGCAGCTCAGCAGCATCAAAAATGTGAAACCCATCGATAAACTGCAACTCTGGAAGTATCCAGATGAGTCTGAAGTGTCACTATTAAAACAACACTATTAAAAATACTGAGAGGTGAGGCCACTACTGAGAAGACCAAAAGAAATTAGATCACTTTGGTCCACTTTTAATCTAGACAAAGACATGCAGACAGACACACATCCCTCTCATTCTGAGTGTTATCTTACAATGTCAACTTCCTCTTTACTCAACGTCCCAGCGACTCTCTTTAGTTCAGCAGTAAAAAGAAAAGGAGGGGGAGGAAAAAGAGCCCGGGGAAGGGTCAAAAACTTCCCATGGGGTCACAGTCTATCAAAATCACAACTCATTCCAACACTACAGTTAGGTGAAGCTGTTAATGTCCAAGACTACATACTTAGCTTCAATACAAAGACACTGAGGGCCACATGCTCGCTCACTTTCTCAGGCAGTAAACATTATCAGGAGAGTTCACCAACATTAAGATTGAAAATGGCCACACACACACACACACACACACACACACACACACACACACACACACACACACACACACACACACACACACCTGAGCTTTGGAGACAAAAGCAAAGGAGGAGAGAAACTCTGCGATACATCCACTCAGAATGAAGGGACTTATAAATACATTTTCTCAATAAATCCATGACATTGTTAAATAAAATCATTGATTCCTTCAAACTTTTGATTCTGATTATACAGAATAAAACATTTTGTCTCTCGTGAGTGGGTATTCTTCAAAGCCAAAAGCTTAGTTTTGTACCTGTGACTCTTTTTGCTCACGCAGCCCTCAGTTCCTCCTTCTCTTTGAGGGAAAGACTGACAGAAACCACAGTGACCATCTTGACGACAAACAGAACAGGTAAGAGTTGTAGTGTAAAGTTGGCACAGTTAATAATCTGGATTGTTTTCATTGATTGGCTGTGACTGCTGCTACTTGTTCCTGGGGATATTGCAGGACGTGGACAGCAGCGGTGTGTTGGGGACGAGTGTAGGGGAGCCGATTTCAGGTGGGAACGGCTGCAGGCCCATTTGCTTGTTGTCACACAGCTTGCGGACGACAATGCGGCAGAAGTCTTCGTTGTGTCGGTGACAGTTGTCCAGGAGCTGGCGGACCTTAGCAGTGCGCGTCGGCTGGGTCTTCACCAGCTCGTAATCCTCCCGCATAAGCATGGTTTGGGCCAGCAGGGCATCCAAGCTTTGGTTCAGACAGGCCTCTGTCATCTGGGAGACAATATCCTCACGCCGTGTCGCGATCCACTGGGCAATTGGGCCTTGTGAGGGAGGGGAATGCCGCAATGGAGGAGAGTTATCTGCTGAAAAGGAGGAGAGAGAGGAGTGATTCAGATTTTGCTTGTACATTTTGGCAAAACAGTAAAAACATTAAATGTAATTCAACTTTCCAGAAATGTATGATCATTATCACCAGGGTGCGATTTTACGGGGGGGACAAAATGTATCCCTCACTCAAAGTGATCAATGCTACTTCACCAATACCATATATTATATACCTAAAACAGAAGTATTTTAAACTAAGTAAAGCGCTGTAACGTGAACAGTCTAGTGCGATAGAATGATAAAATCCCAGTGGCAGTTGCTGGTGGTGTTTAGCTGCTACAGAGCTCCGTGACGCCGGCTACAGTGCTCCGTTGTATCAGTGGCAGTTGGTTGTGTGTTAGCTGCCAATAGGCGACTGTGAGTCGGCTACAGGCACCGCCAGATGACGGTCCAGGGGCCATGGTAGCTGAGTTTAGCCGAGAAAAAGGGAGCATCATGCGGCAACGAGAGTTAAGTTCATCAGGTTGTGCTATTTCATTTTGAGATTTTCCATTGAATATTGAAGTTCATAAATAAGTGTTTTGGCATGGCTGGGAAGAGGGATTAAATTCTTGCATGTTTTGATTTGCATGTCATGATCAAAAAACATCCACCCCTCTGCTTCTTTCACAAATTGCACCCTGATTATCACCCACTACATCCATTATGCTTTAACTGCTTGTACCTTGTTGCTGAGGCTTGAGGGTGAGGTTATCCAGCTGTGTCTCATATTCAGTGACAGGCAGGCCTGGTTTGATGGGTATGTTCAAATAGTTAAGGGGCCTGGCACTCTGGTAGCCATTCAGATTGTTGCCTGTGCAGTTGTCTATCAAAGACTCAGGACGCTCTAGAGTATGAGCCAAATATGACGACAGATGCCCCTCTACATCAGAAAGAGTAGAAAAAGAGATGAGACAAAGCATATATTGTATGTTTACATAAAACCTAATGCATGGTACTGTGAGCTTATTCTTTTTTAATAGCCAGGAAATGATGCCAATACACAAGATGCCAGTTATAATAACCTTTAGAAGGTGCAGCATTGCTGCTGATGAGGGCACCTGGTAGAGATATGTCTGTGTCCTGGGAGGAACAAGAGCCTGAGCCTGAGGTGGAGCTCTCCTGTGGCAGAACAGACAGTGATGTTTAATTTACATTACTACACAGACATTGAAGACATAATACAAAAAACAGACAAGGCCTCAATGTAGAAGTGCATCCCCAACTTTATCCTGATATTTCCACAGACATTTCAGCTACTGACCGGCCAGGGGCTGAGCCTGTCCTTCAGCATGTTCAGGGATCCCTCCTCGCTTCTCTTCTCACTCACTGACTGGGCTGAACAACAGGCCGATCCTTGCTTCAACTGTGGAGGAACAAGTAAAAAGCGGAGAATGAGTCATACTGACGAGGATGATTAGTGGGGAACAATCAAATATGCCAAAAAAAAAATCAGCTATTAACCCAAATAAGACACCCTCATAAATGACTATAAATGACTTACAGCTTGTGGAGCACGGGTGCTTTCATTTTTTAGACCGAAAAGAGGAAGGATATGATGAGGGGAAATTATAAAGTTATATGTTTGACCCGTGATTCCCTCGTAGTCATAAATGTAATAATAGTAATAGTGTCCCGTTCTGCATCAATCTCTAAATCACATTTAGAAGAATATTCAGTTAAAACTGATCAGTGATGCTGTTTTGCCCTAATTTTTCTCTGTGAAGTTTGCTAGAAGTCATGTAATTTAACCCTGGTGCGTTTTATGTGGAGCGATCACTGCAGTGGACTCTGTTTAAAATATTTCCTTTTAAATGCTACATTGCTTGTTAGCAGCCGGTCATATGGTAACTTAAACCTCACCCTCTCTTGCATGTCGTTCCCCAATTTCTCTCCCTTCATTTCCCGTCATGTCTCTGCTGTCTATTAATGTAAGCATAAGTACCCTAAACACTTAAAAAAAAGAATTGTGGGAAGACAAGTGACTAACCTTTGACCTCTTGATCTCCAACACGGCCTCCAGTAAGTCGATTTCGTCAAAATTCCTCACCATGGGCTCCAGCTCAATCAAACACTCTGAAATGGCATTAAAAAAACACATCACATCTTTACTGTTTATGACGCTGAGATATCTCATCAACAATGCAGGACAAAACTATTTTACAATGGTATCACTTTTGTCCAGTCATGTGCAGTTTTCCAACAGCTCCCTTAGCTGCAGGTGTGGTCATGTTCACTAGTGATTTTAGTGCCTTTTTGCACATTTGGTTATTTAGGCTACTTTCATGTACAGATTAAATAAAAGTTATGGTCATCAAACCATTTGGTGCCAACTGAAATAAAGTTCTGTTTTATGTTTTCAGTATCACAAAAAAGGACAGATAAATCAAGACTTTCATTTCTTCTAACAATGTGGGAAAATAGACTATGTAATGCGACTGTGTTGCAGTGACTCTGCAGTTTGTGCATGTGTCAGTGAGAGAAAAGGAGATGATCAATTTCTATGAATGTCTGAATGGAAAACAACTACAAAACTATAAGTTTATAAAAAAATTCAGAAAAGACAGCAGAGAAAACGTCAATAATGTGACAAGAAGCTGATACTTAGTCATTGCTTTGTCAGGGAAATATTTAGCAGTGACTAGGATTAGTCTGTTACTCAACATGAAAAGTCATCACAAACTGTGAAAAAGGTCAAACTGGTACAGCAGAGTGCAATCCTTTGAGAGGGTGTGGTTTCAAAACTTCTACCAGAAATGAATTCCTGCAGTTTAGTTATTTGTGTGAGCTTACTGAGGAAGGAAGGTCGTTCATCGGGGTTAGCGGTCCAACCGCAGGTCATTAAAGTGATGAGAGTTTCTCTACTGGGGATGTCAGCAGGCAGACTGCCCAGACTTGTGTCAGGACGCAACCCACGTAGCACACTGAACATGATCTGCATTGGGTTGGTCACCTCTGATCACACACACACACACACACACACACACACACACACACACACACACACACACACACACACACACACACACACACACACACACACACACACTGATTAGTCTGGTAGCACCATGAAAGGTCACTCAAAGAGCACCTGAACAGAATGACAGGAAAGCGACATAATGAGAAATGTGTTACCTTCAAATGGAATCTGCCTGGATAGCACTTCCCACATAATGATGGCATAGCTTCAATGTAAACATGAAGGAGGGAAACATGCATAGAAAGTTAGTTAAATCATTCTTTCAACTGGTATTCCCCTTCAGAACTGAGGGACTTTATGACAAGCTAACCAGAGGAGGAAGAACAATGACTGATTGACCTATATTGCACATACTTCTTTTGTAAAAGTCACCACTCCCTCTTTCTGACAAATTCCTGAAATCACTATCGCTGCACTGATCTTTATTGTGCTTACAATCCAACCACATGCTAGCATGTTGTCACAACTTGCCAGTCAGGAAAACAGTACTTCACTTTATTGCGGATTGTGCTCAACAATCATTTACTTTGTCAAAGTTTTAAAACTGTGCAATGATGTCATCAAGAGTTCATCCATTCACAAATTCTGCCCAATAATTTGGTCACCGACCAATTAAACATCATAAACATAAAATATGTTTAGATGTTATAGATACTAAAACCATACTCAGATAAATGGAGAACGTACTTGTTGATGTCTGTTGTCCAACCGGTTTCTAATTACTAGTTATTGAGGTTTGGTGTCTCACCTGTACATGTCGTGTTTCACATCTGCCCGACGGCTCTTGGAAGGTTCGTACCTCTCAGGGGGCATGTAGATCACTGTGCCCCCCATCTCTGTGGGCTTGGACCCCGAGCCTTTACTGACGGACAGCTGTCGCCACTTTGAAAGGCCAAAGTCAGCGATCTGGACAGAACAATAGCAGAACATTAGCATTTTTTCATAATTCTAGATATAAGTTTTATTTATTTATTTTTTTAACATTGTTTTTCTTGGATCAGCTTATCAAGTCAATTGAAAACAACTGATTGGGGCTCCAAGACCAGTAGCTATGTTGTGGGAGAATTGTCCTGTTTATTATAGTGGGTGCTACTATGACACACTTTGTTTATTAGCACAACATGCTTTTGAAGCAGCACTTTTTCTAAAAGGTAAGTGGACTTCAATTATTTAAAGAAATTTTAAGAAATGTCAAAAAATCATGAATAATTGTGAGAAATGTCCATTATAATTTCCGAGAGCCCAAGTTGACATCTTTAGACTTCTAATCTTATGAGCGCAATAGTCCAAATCCCTTAAATATTCAGTTTACTTTTTCTTGGAAATTTTGCTTGAAAAAAAAAAAAATTTAAATCAAAAAAACTAGTGTGTCAACGTGGGAATTCACTGAACATGTGATTACTGGGAGATAATCTATTACACACACACACACACACACACACACACACACGGTAATTATGAAAGTAAGTAGTAGCTGTAACGCTCCAATGTTTCTTTCCTTTTGTCCCACATCCAGTTCATATTATACCAAATTCTCGCTGACACACATACCTTAACATGAAATTCACCATCCAACAGTATGTTCTGTGTCTTTAGGTCGTGATGTAAGAGGGGTGGGTTCATGTTGTGAAGGAAGTTAACCCCGAGGGCAATCTCATACAGGATCCTCAGTCGCAAAGGCCAGGCAAGCCTGGGGTACATGTCCTTCTTTAGGCAGAGACAACAGACCGGGTATAAAAATGTAAATATAAGCATCTGTAAATCATGTGTTTAGGCAAGTGCAGAGGGAGAGGAAGTGTTTTACTGCATTTCGATTACAAGACTATGCAATGCAAAAGCAAAAACGGAAGAGACGAAATTGACTACACCAAGACAAGTGGGAATTTCCCAAACTACATTTGTCTGCTTTCAGCTTCTCTTACCCTGCTTGTTTCAAAGTTTCATTAGACACTGTGAATACTTCCAAGTTTCACTTTTGCTTGCTGTCAGACAGGCATGAATGCCATGGCGTACATGCACATGAGTGATGAGTGATGTATAAAAGAAACTGAGCTATAGATGGAGCAGCTTGCCAAAAACAACAAAGATACTCTTTCAGTTCAGCCATTTTGGCAACAAGTGCAGAAACAAGAACCATAGAATGTTTACATGTTCTCTACATTTGTGACTGTAGCCCCTTTCACACAGCTTGTTCAAGGTGGGAATGTTTTCCATTCTGTATACTCAATACTCAATACCTTTAGTTTCTGTTTAGTTTTATATTAGCTCTCCTTTCCTGAGGGAAAAAGGAAAACAATATAAATGACTTATAGCTAAGGAAAACTGCAGCCTTTTTAATCCTTAATCCAAATTAATTCTTTAAGATCCATTAAGAGCCTCGGATTTTGATGTTAGGACTCGATCATCTGAATAAACAACTCTCAGTGTTATGAAATTACTTGATGACATATAGCTACCTCGTGGAGCAACAGGTCCAGAGAGCCATTGCTCATAAACTCGGTGACAATACAGAAAAACTCGGGCTCGTTGCAGATGCCAAAGATCTGGATGATGTAGTTGAACCTGGCTTTGTGGAGCACCTCGGCCTCCTTCAGCAGGCAGTTCCTCTCTCTGAAATACAGCCAGGTGATTTTTGTTCAACAAAGAGTTATGGGAAGACACGTCAAAGGAGATACATTTGAGTGGACAGCTATTATATCCGTCACTACACATGCCAGTAAGGGAGTCAAAAATGTATCGTAACAAAACAATATATATATATATATATATATATATATATATATATATATATATATATATATTTATTTATTTATTTATTTATTATTTTATTTATTTATTTATTTTTAAATGTGTGCCGGTTTAAATGTGAGGATTCGAGCAAGTTTCTTCACCTGAGCTGCAGAAAGGCAGAGGGATAATGTCATCCAGAGCTGCTCCATAGACACTATGGATACATCTGATTCAAATATACCTGCAAGCCTCGTATCTGATTAAAACTGACACCAATTCAAGTCTTGATGCTCTGACTTCCACCTTGACCTGCACAGTCAGTAGATGCTAACTTTTCTGTAAACATGTCACTGAAATAGTACAATGTAAGTTTCTGTTTAATTCATCTTTAAATGTACAGTAGTGAAAATTCCTTCCAAACTGTGGCCTACATTGTTACATGAGGTGGTACCTTTCTCCAACAGGACAATCGAGTTTCAGACACTTGATGGCCACAGTGGTCCTCCAGTCGGAGTGCTGCGCTTTGAACACGGTGCCGAAGCCCCCTCTGCTCAGGTAGTACAGGTCTGTCAGCTTCTGGTAGGGAATCACAGGCAAGGTGCTGGTCAGACTGCAAATGTTCACACAGCCTATAGCCGCGTGCGGCTCCATAGCAGTTTGTGAGCCTTTTACGGGAAGTCTCTGAGGATGTATCATCCAAGTCAGCCACTGAAAACAGAACTGCTCCTTATGGTAAACCCAACGAGGAAGAGCTCTTCCATTTATACGCATTCCATAATGTCGCTGATTGCTAGCAAGCTAAGCTAACGTTAACGTCAATGTAGCGGAGGAGGACGGCTGAAAAAGAGCAACTGATAAATGGTTAACTGACAAAAAACGCCGAGTACCCAACGACTATAATTAAATGTTTGCGCTTTCACTTTCCCGTGTATTCATGTTATGCTGTCAGACTGCCTCTAACCAGCTGTCACAGGCAAATAGTCAAAGAGGAACGACAACAGCAAGCTGCTGATCGCCACTGCCATTTAAGGCAGGTGGGTTTGTTGTTGCTAATGACGACACGCTTCCGGGTTTTTGCGAGATGCGTTCGATTGATTCAGACAATTTATCCGATTTTCCAAACAGCCGTCTGAACAGCAGCCGACACCAAATAGGAACTACAAATAAGAGCAAACCCAAATATGATGATGGGGTGTTTATAGGTTGTTTGAATAACTACATCGTTTAGACTTCATATTCGCATTTTTGTTTCAGTTTCGTTGGAACAAACAAACTGAACCCAACTGTTCATATCGGGATTTACATGCTGGAATTTCCCAAACGCGGGGCTTTCCTACAAAATAGTTGTTGAGGTGACAACATATTTAAGTAAAAAAGTAAAAGCTTTATGCGTGGACAATTACAGTAAGCCTCACATCTTTACATTACATTATTACATTACATTACATGTCATTTAGCTGACGCTTTTATCCAAAGCGACTTACAATTAAGTGCTTTCAACTGTGAAGGTTCAAACTCCAGACCACAAGTAGTAAGTGCAAATACAGTAGCTTTAAATAGTCAAAGCTACAAAGAGACATATGAAAGTGCAGTTTTTTTTTTTTATTTATTTATTTATATATATATATATTTTTTATCCGAGGTGTAGTCGGAAGAGAAGTGTTTTTAGCCTTCGGCGGAAGATGTGTAGGCTTTCGGCCATCCTGATATCGATGGGGAGCTCGTTCCATCTTAACATCTCTAGTAACTACTTTTAGCAATAGTAAAAAACTGTTTAATTCAGTGTTTCACTTATTTTAGCCATTCTGTTCCACGCAGAAATTTAGAATTCACACAGACAAAAGGAAGACAACGTGGAACACAAACACAAGTTCATTATGTAGGCTACAAACGTCTTTTCACATCGTAGCCTACCAAAAAAAGACAGATAGATAGATAGATAGATAGATAGATAGATAGATAGAATAATTAAAGAGTGTAGTCCTTGGCAGAAACTTGGTTATAGTAAAACTATAAATCCTAATTAAAAACGTCACAGAAATATGTGGGACAATATTGTTATATTGTTGAAGGAGAAACAATTAAACAATTAAATACCAAATAGGCTACCATTATATATATGTAATTTTCCATACGCTTCCTATAATGATGTAACTTCTTTATGGTGTTATCAATTTTGTTGTTGGTGCTTTACCGAAACTGGAAGTGAAACTTCCTGTGGAGCCAGGAGACTGGACACACACTGGAGCAAATGATTCACTGAAGCACGTGTTTGCATTTCCCCATTTGTAATCTGAAAACCCTGTCAAGCAGAGGGTGTCAACAAATCAGTAACCTTGTTACTTCTTACGTGGAGCCAACACAACGTGCCTAGAGTTTTTGATGATCCAGCAAGACTTAACAAGAACAGTCCCTGCACAGTTAGGCAAGAAACTTGAATCAAAGAAACCCTGCTGTACTTCCTTCTTCAACGCTCTGACAGAGAGGGAGAATTTGCAATAAACGGATGTAAGTAGGCTCATACACTTTGTGTGTCCTTGTCTGTTCCTGTGTTAATATGAAATTAACTCTATGCCTGTTAATGGTATCAAAAGCTCACCAAGACCACCACAGATGGCTGCCCTCTTTGTTCCAGTCCCATTCCCAGTGGACTCGACTGGAGCGTGCAGGTCCTGGACCAAAAGGGGGTCTCCTGCATTCTACTTCATCCTCACCTCCAGAAAGTATTTCCTAGGTAAGAGGAGTTAGACCCTGGGGTGCTGCATGGGGCTCCCATGCCAGATGATTCCTGGAGTAGATTCAGAGGAGGCATATTCCACACTGGTGGAGGGTGAGGGCAAACCATGACATTCCCAGAGCTGTTGATGGACGAAGATAAGCCTGGTATGAACTGTCTTTGTTCAAGGAAAGATCTGCAGGATTATACAGTCTGCTGTCTCCAAACATTGTATTTAGTCCAATACACATTAGCACACATTCATCTTTATTCTGCTTGTCTACACCTCAGTGTGAGTGCTTTTGGCATCCTGAATCAATAACAGTTGTTTTATTTTCTGTTTTCCTCACCCTTTTGTTCATTGCTTTGCTGCAGCTTAAAGAGCTGTTTCCCAGCTTTCGTCTCCCTGCCTCCTAAGCGCTGGTTCAAAGACAACTATGGTGGTGAGTTTCTAGAGCAGAGGCAGATCAGGCTGCAGACATTTCTACAGAACCTAACGTTACATAAAGACATCATCAGCAGGTGAGGAGAAAATCAGCGAGAAGTTGACATTTTAAAGAAGACCTTGGAGGAGAAGGAAAACCACATCAGCCTCCTGGTGAAGAAAGTCAAGTGAAGATGTGTCATTTGCACAGACATTGTAGAGGTATTATGTGCACTGTACACTGTATTGAAATGATTTCCTCTCACACAGATCCCTGTCACTTTCTTCAGAGAGCTTCAAGAGTCCTTGCCAGTTAACAGCAACAATAGCCACGGACACCGACACATACAGAGAAGGAGACACAGGTGTGAAAGGACCTAAGCAGAAACACGGATGGAAATGAAGACGAGCATGATGACAGAGGATACTCTGTAACTAAGGTTGGCAAAGAACCAAACCATAGTGTTGTGGCTTGGCCAATTTCAAAAGGTGTAAACAAAGTAAACAACCCTCTAGTCCTTCCATATTCACTCTTTTTGTCCTCATATATACCTTTATTTAAGTGTTGGTGTTAATGATGTTCTGACCGTTAGTCTCTAGGTGAGAGTCTGACGTACTGATAAAAGGTCATGATGCTTGCTGGAGTAAAGTGATCGTCAGTGATTCCCCTGTTGCATCCTGAAATCTATAAAAAAGGAAGAAACCCAAAAATGTATGACGCATTCTCAGATTCTGCTCTGAATCATCAACCTTTTATTTTTTTAAAGATTTGTTTTGGGCATTTCAGCCTTGAATGGAAAGGACAGCTAGATGTGAAAGGGGAGAGAGAGGGTGAAGACATGCAGGAAATCGTCCAGGTCGGACTTGAACCCTGGACCTTCTGCGTCGAGGCATACATCTCTATGTATGTGCGCCTGCTCTACCAACTGAGCTAGCATCAACCTTTTAAAGACACACAAGCACAAGCTCAGTGACGGTATTTTAATTTATGTATCTTCTTTTATTTGTATGTGCCACTGTGTGTGTGTGTGTGTGTGTGTGTGTGAGAGAGAGAGAGAGAGAGAGAGAGAGAGAGAGAGAGAGAGAGAGAGAGAGAGAGAGAGAGAGCAGGATTAATAGATTTATTTTCTGAGGATATAATAAGTACCTTAACAATGTCATTGCCATGTTTCATGTACAGGTTTATATCAACCATAAATATTCAGTTTTGTATTCACAAAAAGTGCGGAAGAATCTGCTTCTTCCCTGAAATGTGAATAATGAACTTTGTTATTAAAGTGATTTCAAGAGTTTTGATGCTATAGACAAATATGACCATAAGGTGGCAGTGTATTAGCAGTTTTCAAAGATAAAGCCTCTCCACCTGAATCAAAGAGATGCTGGGAACTTAATGTTCTGTTCTCATCACCCACAAGGACATCTCTCTAAACCCCGAACACAGTGCTCCTTGATAATGGGCTGAGATGTTTACCTCTCAAAAAGTGAATAACAGTGTTGCAATTAATGAATGAAGTGTCTGTGTGAATGCGTGTGCGTCAGAGCTTCAGTCCTATCCAACTGAAACCTCATTCATACTAGCCTCATTATCACAAGAGGCACTTTATTTATTCTATTTGTGTCACAGAACAAAGACAGACATGGACATCGAGAGGTCTGGGCCAAGCTGCATTCATACTGCCACACTGATTGCATTTGTACACAATTTTATTTGTATAGTACAATGAAAACATACAATACAAACAAAAACAACTAATTGAGAATTGAACATGAACAAAAACTGCTCCCATGCCTAACCATGATATAAAAGGCAGTGAACATATGTACAACAATGAAAAATCAACATACATTGTCAAAGGGGAAAAAAATTGCAGAGGCTTACAGAATGACTATTTTCAAAATGTTTTTTTGAAAAGCTGTAATTGGCTGATAAAATCAATGATCTTTGGCCTCACTTAAGACACCTAAGCAGTGAAATAAGACTTGGAACTTAGACACTAATGACTCATGGGATTTGAGCCAATTGACTTGGAATAACTCCTCATGGCCAAAAATGAAAGATTATGTTGTAAAAGGTGTGAAGTGAATCACATCTTCTTGGCAACAGGCAAAACTTAATTCAACCCCACAGCAGCCAATCGCATTGAACGAGCAGGAGGGAAAATGCAGGCTAAAAGGCAGACAAAATAATTACTTATTTAGGACTTGTAACAAAAAGTTTAGGACTTGACTTGGGACTTCATACCTAGGCTTGCAAAACACTGTCCCAGTTAAAGAAACCACTAACAGCATAACAAATGTATAATAAGTACTATATTGTTTTAGCTTTTATTGTATTTTTTTTTACATGTTCAAAATAAAGCCTTCATTCATCCATTCCTTTATTCATTAGTACTTATACTTTTGGGAGTGACAGCAGGATCCTGTTTACTTTTAATCGTGATGGTTTGTTAACATCTGGGTCACAGATTATGTCTTTAACAGCACTCATACACACATTGTAAACAGATGTGGGCACATACTGATAGTGGTGACAATCTTGGAGAAGAACCAGCATGTTCTGCTGTCAAGTGAATTCCACACTCATTCAAGGCCAGACCATCAGAAGCTCAGCTATCTGCCAGCAGTACATTAGTGCATGAGGAAAAAGCCAGCATCAACATGATAGAACACAGTAATGTACATTTTTTAAATCCAAAACACTAAATCTCTACAGTTATCCTTGTTGTCAGCAGTTTGGCACACAAAACAACACTACGAGGAGAAGACAAACTGACCAAAGTCAGAGATACAAGTACTTCATTAGCCCCATAAATAATGCCCCAAAAGATTTATAAACAACTGAACAAAAAACATTGGAACATCCTCCCTTACAGATAACTCCACAGGGTTTCATTGTTTATAATTAATTGCAGCACATACTATCCTGAATAATTTATCAACATGACAAGATGTCAAATACTTCTTGTAAAAATAATATTGTAATGGCTGGCAGGACGCCATTGTGTTGACTGTTCTACACTGCAGTTCAAAGGATCATGGAACTATGTTCTTAACCGTTTCTGTCATAGTTTGAGTTAAAGTAGGTTATATCTACACCATAGATCTACACGTTTCAAAGGAGTGCATAAAATCACCAGCTTTGAAAGGACTCACCCGGAAGATTAGAAGAAGTTAAATCAAATATTTTAGACAAAGGGAACATTCAGCTACAAACCCACTCTTAACCTGATGAAGGGTGGATTACATAAGAAGTGGATACAAACCTGTCCCGACTGTTTGTTCTTATATTTTATGTGAAATCTCCTGTCAGAAGGTGAGTACCCAGTAAAAATGCCAAGTATTATATTCTGCCCATCACCTAATTCACATTTTGGAGACTCCTGCAATTCCATCAAATAACCTTTACAGAGTTGGACATACAATAGTTTAACTGTGTGTTAATATAAACCTGAACCAGACCTCCCTTTTCATCAAAAATAAATAATGTGTCCTATATGAGGAGCTGTCAAAAAAGTATTTGAAACTCACACTACAGCTACAAAATGAACCATATGCCAATAGTATGACTTATTGTACTTGGTTGTGTTTCAAAGCTGCACCCAAGGGGTTGTGATAGTCTAGTGTTGAACACTATCAACTGTACAGGCTTACAAAAACAAAAAAAATTACATTATACAGCCTGTATATGTATGACCTTGTATGTGTATGACCTTTTCCCATCGTTTCCATCCACAGGCTCTTATTAACTATGCATTTTTTGATTGTATCTTTTTTATGCTGATAACTACAGTAAACACATATGTGGAATTTTTTTCTCACATTCTTCTTTGAGTGCATTTTTGTAAGGTATCTAAATCAGAAGCTAAATTAAGCTAATTTTGTTTAAGTTTATAGTAAATGTAAGACAACTACACATACAGAATAGGGTCAGTATTAATTTGTCAGTTTAAAATCAAATCTAACTAGAATTACCGCCTTGCGGTTGTATGCTTTTGCCAACCAGCCAAGTTACAGTTTACATCCATGTCTGTCCAGATAATATATGCAGTAAAGACTTTGAAGAAATTTAAATAAAGGTATTATATTATTTCATGAAACGGGGATGCTTCAAACACATCTTCAACCGGGCAGTACAGAAGATCTATACAATCACCACAATTTGAAGATAGTATCACCAATTCAGTATCTGACCAAATGTCTCCCCTTCTGTTGCTAAGTTATGGCCAGAAAATGTTTTTTGCAAAACATTATGATGTCACAGTGAACTTGTCATCACGTCATCATTTTATCCTATTAGACATTTGTGTGAAATGTTGTCATAATTAGCATAGGAAATCCTGAGTTATGGCCACAAACGCGTTTTGTGAGGTCACAGTGACCTTGACCTTTGACCTCCAAAGTCAAATTAGTTAATACTGGTTTGTGCCAAATTTAAAGAGATTCTCTAAAGCAGAGATCTTCAACTGGGGGTTCGGGATCCTTAGGGGGTCCTCAGAGTTACTGCAGAGGGGCCACCATGTTATAGTTTAATTAGTTAAAAAAAGGCTTTAGGCCACCCTACACGTTGGCCCAGGCCCAGTTTAATATGCAACTCAATTTTATACAAAATGTAGTGGGGTGCCCTTGCTCTGTCTCTCATTTAGCTAAGGGGTCCTTGGCCTAAAAAATGTTGAAGACCCCTGCTCTAAAGGCATTCCCTAGATTTTGCGTTCATGAGAATAGGACTGACATGAGGTCACAGTGACCCTTATGAGGTGCCGTTTAGGCCATATATCAAGAATGCATGCACATACACCACTTTCACCTTGCGCACACCCTACTTTTTCTTGCAAAAAGTTGTGTGTGTGAGCTGAAAAGTTGTTTGTGTGCGAGCTAAAAAGTTGTGTGTGCACATGCGCCGAAAAGTAGCGTGTGTGTGTGAGCTAAAAAGTTGTCTGTGGCCAAGCTGATATTCAAATGAAGGCCCAGCGGAGCAATGCTATTGGCTGAATTATTTTCTGATACACCCATAGTTGTATACTTAAGAGGTTGAATGCCAAGGTATTGTCAGTGTCTGTATTATGTATGACGGCTTATTAAGGCATGATGCCATTCTTTGCCAGTTCATGCCAATGGACAGACAATGACGGATCTGTTGTGCAGTGATTCTGTACCAGGGGCAATCTCTTTCCTCAGTGATAACTGTAGGTGGAACCAGGGCATTATTATCCCTACTTTGCTCCAAGGCCTGATATCCCATAAGCAAGGAGCAGAAACCTAGATACAGTGCCTGTAAAGAATTTCCACTATGTCTATTTCCTGGCTCATCAACAAAGCTGGAAGAAAAGCAGAAACCGTTCTTAAGCCATCTTGTTCCCAAAACCAACAGAAAATAAGAACTGCATATACAAAATGAAAATAATTTAGTGCAAAAACATGATTATATTAAATATTCTATAAATATTCAGCCTAAATATTCCAGGTCTTCAATGTTCCGGTTCCTTTTATTTTCTGTTCAGGAGCCAATACAATTCAGACATGTAGAGAAAATTACTTTGACAACTTTTTAGATCACATGTTACATGCCAGACAAAGCACCTGTCTGCATGTATTCTCTCTTGGAGTTGGCCAATCAGCATTTGAGGTGGCAGTCAATAAAAGGAGGACTTCTGAGAAGTGGGATTCTCTCTTGCTTTACGTTGCTGGTTGTCAGTCTTCCTGTCCTTTAAGCTGTGGCTGTTGTTTGGTAATTAAACTGTAGAGTTTTGTGAGGTGGAGGTTGAGGACCTTAGGTAAGTTGGGGTACCCTGTACATTTTGCACATCATATTTGTTGATCTTTGTATAGATACACCAGGTTTAGTGGTTTGATTTGATTTTATTTATTTAATTGTATCAAGAATGCCTTACACATGAAAAAAAGACATCAAATACAATCGAGGATAAAAACACAATAAAGTCCAGGACTTATTTCCATTGTGGTCCTCAACACATAACATCAGGACAAGACAAGAAATTCACAGAGTGTCTAATAATCAATGACATAACATAAAAACATTTTTCTTAAATAAATAAAAATAAAAATGGTAACTTGCCCTTTCATCTATTCTGCAACCCTCTCTAGTAACCAGACCTTGATACTCTTTTTAAAAGTGTTCAGGCTGGAAATGACTTTAATATAACGATCTAACTTGTTCCACTGAACTGCCCCTATATAGGCAAAGGTTCCTTTCCCTAACACTGTCTTAAATTTATAAGGACACAGGTCAGATATGCTGCCACAAGTATAAATATTGTGTGTGTCCTTATAAGACACGACAAAAAAATTGGGACACTACCAAACAATATTTTATGGATCATGGTCAGTCTTAACATAGTAACCCAAGACTCCACAGGGAGCCAGTTGAGATCAACAAATTGTGACCTACCTATATGCGATCTATGGCCCAAGTTCAGAATTACTCTTATTAATGTATTCTGTGCTGTTTGCAGCCTCCCTTTAAGTCAGTTTGTTAGGCCTTCAAACCAGGAGGTACATGCAAATTCAAAGTGGGTTAAAATTAAGGCGTTTGCTAAGATGATCATTGTTGACCTTTCTAAAAATTTAGAGTTTCTGGCTAAAAACTTTGTGAGCCCTGTGACTTTACTCAAAACCTTGTTGGCCATATTCCTGCCATCCAAGTTGTTTTCTAGGATGCAACCCAGGTATTTTACTGACGTTTTTGTACTGACCACATTATTCAAACTGACCCTAAATTCCGAGCATCTACTCAATCTGTATTTTGAACCGAACAAGATAGCCTCTGTCTTACCAAAATGTAGGGACAGCATATTGTCAATCAGCCAGTTGTTTACAGACGAAAGCTCAGAGCTCAGGGTACTCTCTAGTGTTGATTGTTGTTTATGAGACATTAAAAGTGCCGAGTCATCAGCGTACAAAAACAGTTCACATGAACAGGAGTCTGCCATATCATTAATGTATGTTAAAAATAAGGACGGCCCGAGAATGCTTCCTTGTGGAACGCCGCATTCAACTACACTAGGGTCAGACAGCACTCCCCCCATAGACTGTTATACAGTCTATGACCCCCCTAAGACCACCAATTGTTCCCTCTCTGATAGGTAAGACCTAAACCACCTACAGGTGGAGCTGTCTGCCCCCAAGGCCTCAAGTTTGGCAATCAGTCTGTCATGATTCACCATATAAAATGCTTTTTGAAGATCCAATAACACCATTCCGCAGAGATTTCCATAATCTATTTCCCTGCGTATGGTGTCGGATAAATACAATAGGCATGATTCAGTAGAATGTGACTTCCTGAATCCGGATTGGAATTTAAACATGAAGTTGTTTTTATTCATGTATTCATTGAATTGCTCATTGACCAACTTTTCAAAAATGTTTGAGACTGTGCACAAAATAGAGACTGGTCTGTAGTTACCAGGATCATGGCTGTTTCCCTTTTTCAAAAAGGTGAACTACCTTGGCCCTCTTGAGGTCATTTGGGAAAACACCTGATTCAACAGACAGGTTAAACATATAGGAGATGTAAGGGGCTATTTGGGCAGTGGCATCTCGTAAAAACCGAGGGGATAACCCATCTAACCCAGGGCCCTTAGAGCAGTCTAGTTGTAAGAGCTTTTTTTCCATCTCCCCTATCTCAACCTTCCATAAAGAAAATGAGTTGGGCAGTGCTCCAAGTTTATTATAGAATGATTTCACCCTATCTATGCTAAATAACCCAGAGGAAGGATGAAGATTTGAGACCAGCTTTTCTGCTATAGAAGTGAAGTAAGCAACCTCTTTCTTATTGAAATTCAGGACACCCTTAATTTTTAGTCCTGTGTTTCTTAGCATTTGTCTTAGCGGCCCCCAATTCTTTTAAGGTCTTCCACAACCTTTTTGGGTTATCTTTATTATTTGATATATCATTCTTATAGTGGGTTGATTTTGCGTCTCTAATAAGTTCCTGAGTTTTATTTCTTGCTTGCTTATATAAAATAAAATCATCATGATTTTTAGTTCTATGAAAAGTTTTAAGTACTTTTTCCCTGGTTTTAATAGCATCATGTATAACTTCGTCAAACCATGCACTAGAACGCTGTTTAACCCTTGTGTTGACTTCGGGTCATATTGACCCGTTTTTAATTTTTGTTTAATATCAGAAAAAATGGGACGTAGAAATAAGCGCTGAAAATGTGTAGAAGAAAAATTTTACAATTTAAAACGTTGGAAAAAGTAAAAACAAACTGCGAAAAAAAAGTCCTGTCAAAGTTGACAGGAAGACAACACAAGGGTTAACTCTGATCTGTCTGAGAGGGGTCACCTTGGTGATGATTTAAAAAAAATTGTCTTTAAACTGTGTGTGGCTCGGGAAAGGGAAGTTTGGGGTCCCCTGCTGGAGCTGCTACCCCCGCGACCCGTTACCGGATAAGCGGAAGAAGATGGATGGATGGATGTCTTTAAACTGTGACCATGCTATGTTAACACATGAACAATTTACCACCAGGGACCAATCCACCTCATCCACATGCATCTTGAAGGTTTCCTGGGAGTAATGTTTAATGGATCTGGATTTTTTTTACCAGATTTTCTTGTGCAAAAAATTATATTATGATCACTTATGCTGTAAGTAATAGTACCACTTTGAGATATTTTAGATTTGTCTGAAACTAAGATCAGATCAATGATACTCTCACAAGTCTCGGATGAGCACAGCCCGACACATTTGTGTTCATATCCCCGGTTGTTGCCGCCTGTGTAATGTTCTCTTTATCTTTTTTTTAGAGAAGCAGGTTAAGTATTTTGTTTGACTTGTTTTGTTTGTAGAGCTAGTGGTGAGCTAGGCCTAGTTTTGTTATATTAATTTATTTGGCACAACCTCCAGGTCCCATCTTCCACCATCCTGTTGTGATCTATTTCCATGTTTGGAATAAAAACCAAATATTTCACTTTTACAGTGACTCTGTCACACTTCATTGATTGTCGTGTTACTGTCCCCGAATCCATCGAAGGGGTCGTAACATCACACATATACTACTTTTTAGCTTGCGCACACACTATGTTTTAGCATGCACACACACACACACACACACACACACACACACACACACACACACACACACACACACACACACACAGCTGCAACCAAACAAAATAAGGCACCAGAATCAGAAAATAAGTGTGGGAAAATAAATTGAAGAACGGACATTAGTTGGGAGAGGGATGGGGTGATCATGGCAGGGGTGAGAGAAAAACAATGTATATAGATGAGCACAATATTTCAACAGTTGAGTGTAAGAAAAGAAGCAGCCTGGACTTTTTTGATTTGAATCCCATTTCCTGCATTTCTACGTAGGCTACATTTAGGGACCATGGTGATACAAAGTCCAGGAAATAATTAAGTTGATCATAATGATAAATTCTGCCAGAAAGAATAGTACTAACCTATGTATAAGAAAAATAATAAACCAAGAAAACATATGTGCGGGTGTGCAGGGCCTTTAATATTTCAGGATAGTTTCACAGTGGGCCTTATTCTGCTGTCATGACATTTAAATTTGTATTGACTACTTTAGAGATTTTTGTACAGTAGTTCTAAATCTCTGTGAGAAATGCCCTCCATTCATGCACACAGGGCACAAAACAAGGCCAGCCATGGAAACTGCAGGTAACCATGGCAGCAGTGCTGCCTCAAGCTGAAGTGTGAGTTTACTCACTGGTGAAACAAAGCTGGATAAACTTTGAGTTAAACGGACTAAAACAACTTTAAATGTAGCCTATATTACTATTTCACCACAGTATCCATTTTCTATTTTGCTTAAGAGTTTATTTAAATTTCATAGTCTTGTTTATACATATTTTATCAGATGTTATGTTAAAGAGGTAGGCCTACTCCTAAACTTACCAGAGCTCTGTAGTCTGCTCCTCATCTCTACTTGAGGGTAGCGGCTCAAGGCTACTTTAGCCGCCACTAGCATAACACACCCGAATCTCCAACCTAATTGTCGAAATGCAATAGTGTTGCTCTGTGGGCTTTGACAAGAAAGAATGTTAAACGAGTGCAGCGGAGTACTCGTTTAATTCTGCAAAAACATATTTTTAGACGGTGCCAAGCTGTCAAGGTCCTTAAGGATCGATAATTAATTATTAAGTAACTTCAATTTCTAATATATATCTCCTTTTGCCTCTGGCGAGACCTTCTCTTTATATGGGCATTTGTGTTTTAAGCTTACTTATACATTTCTGATGGTGAACGATAGAATGACTAGATGATAAATGACTAGGCCGAGGGATGGATAATGACAGTTAATGTAGCTATGCCACCCCAGCCCAGAATGCTCCGCGATTCCCATTCCCTATAAGCAAGGTCTGGGTCCCCGAACTAAGAGTCCCCCAAATGGCTATAGATAGCCTATACTACGGTGTTAGATGTTGTGTATTTGTGCATATAAAATAATGAACATATGTAGGCTACAGTAGACCTTTATACTGTAGCATAGAGTCACTGTACATAAATAAGGACGGCTGGCGCTGTTCAAAAGTGAAGCCAAAATATCCCGGATACGGGCACGGGCATTTTGTAATTTTGGAGCCAGAGTCTACGCAGTATTGATCTGGCAAAAATTAACACTTCAGCAACAAACAAACAGCATGATAAGAACTACCTAAAATAACAGAAAGCATCTTTAGGAAAAAAATAATTTGATATGTAGGCTACTTAGATTTTTTTATTTGGCCCAAAGCCCTTCTGCTAACATTGAGGGGCCGGTGCTTATGACCTATACTGCAGCCAGCGATTGAAATGTTTTGGAGTCTTTCTATATCACTATGTATGTCTATGCATTAACCCCATGATTAACCCCTGATATACAGCTACAGTGCAATATATTACAAAAATGTCCTCAAAGCGCTGCAGCCTGCACCTAAAAAAGATTTGAATAAGTACACCATTTTTTTTTTTAAGTACAGTAGCTACATATTAAGTAGGCTACTTAAGTAAATATATGTAACGCTCCATCGTTGGCTGGTCCTGTTAGTGTTAGCAGTTCATGTCGAAGAAGGGGAGGAAAAAACAAGCTAAAACATTGCATAGGCCTACCCATAGACATGTATATCTATGAGGCCTAATGCTGAGTTCCAGACACAATTTTTAGCCCGGAAGTTACGACTTCAAGTCACGACTCACGACCAACGGGGTAAGCTTCTCCTCAGACCGCAAACCTCCTATGGCGCCATTTTAAAGCTACAAAGCGATCACCCCCCGTTAGCATCCCATTGACTGCAATTCATTTTGACGTCACTTTGACAGAGAATAACTTTACATCTGAAGAGTTTAAAGACTCTATTTGTCCATTGTTTATTTCTAAAGAAACACAACAATGTATAAAAGGCTCCATTACCTTGTACCTCGCGTTATGGCTCCGTAGTAGACATTTTTGTAAAAATAGGCTAACGATTGTGTCATTACCACGCAACTTACTGTCGCATAGTAGAGGAATTACCGTATAGTACAGGAGAAGCGCGCAGGCAGTTTCGACTCACATTAGCTGTTTAAGTGTAATTGTCACTGCCCGATGTGAGTCGAGTGCAGATGTAAGTCGCGCATGCGTCACTTTGCGACAAGTAGCCTACAAGATGCTAACGGCTTTTTGAGCTAACACACAGTCTATGAGCTAACGTTAGCAATCAAACAATCATAGATAGCTAAAACGTTTTTGAAATGACTGCTGCTGCTGGCTACAAGTTAGCAATCAAACACAATAAAGGCTGTCACTTAATGGCGTTTTGAGCTAACGTTAGCAATCAAACAGTCATAGATAGCTACAACGTTTTTGAAATGACTGCTAGCTAAAAGTTAGCAATCAAACACAACAAAGGCTGTCACTTGAATGGTATTTTGAGCTAACGTTAGCAACCAAACAGTCATAGATAGCTACAACATTTTTGAAATGATTACCATCTTCTGTTATTGTATGTAAAGAGAAACGTTTATTATTTTATAGATTTCACAAATTTCAGTATGACACGTTATGCCGTAAACAGTTTAAATCTGAGCATGCGCGACTCACATCTGCACTCGACTCACATCGGGCAGTGACAGTAATTATTAATGTTTGTCGGTACACGATCCGTTCTGCCTGCACGATCCGTTCTGCACATGCGCAAGATAATACTGTTTTACCGAGGATACTGTCGGTACACGATCCGTTCTGCCTGCACGATCCGTTCTGCACATGCGCAAAATGTTCGCGCATGCGCGGTTGTACGAGGATTTACGACACTGCACGATCTGTTCCACGCTTCCGGTCGATAGCCAAGCTAACGTTAGTTTAGCTAACGGCTCATTCGGCTAACTGCTAGCTGAGACAGCATGTAATAACTTTAAAAGACCCTCAAAATAAAACTTGAAAATAAACGTTGACATATATAACAAACACCTAACATATATAACAGCTGTTACGTCAGTTCTACTTTACTTGTGCTCATTTAAAATACAATCACTCAATACTTGTCTGTATTGTTATTACTGTGAAGTCTTAATTTAGCTGTAGCCTGCTTTTCCCATTAAGTTTGAGTTAACGTTATTTTAGACTGAATCTAGCTGTCAGCCATAGGCTAGCGTGGAACAGATCGTGCAGGTCGTATCCTCGGTAAAACAGTATTATCTTGCGCATGTGCAGAACGGATCGTGCAGGCAGAACGGATCGTGTACCGACAGTCACCACAAACCCTTCTAGCTAGCGTTAGCTAGCGGCTACCTAACGTTAACGTTAGCTAGCGCTAGCTAATACTAGCGATTTCTAGTCAGCGACATATTTTGGGCTTCATTTAATAAACATAACATGTAGTAGGCTAGTACACAATCGTATATGTATTGTTTTGATTACAATGTGCAAAATAACTTTACGTTGCCTAATGTATATGTATTTCTATTTCTCACTGTTATGCTGCGTTCCAGGCAACCCGTAACTCGTATTTTCACAACCTTCTACCCTTGAAAGTGCCCTGGAACGGCAGTCAAACCCGTAACTTACTACTCGTGAACTCGTACCAGATCGTTGTACTCCCAGTTACAGTTTTTGACGTCACACACATAAACAACAATGTTGATGCTATACAGACGCCGGTGATTAACAGTGAGAAATATAAATATACATAAATAGGCAACGTAAAGTAATTCCGCACATTGTAAAACAGTACACATATGATTGTGTACTACTAGCTACAGGTTATGTTTATTAAATGAAGCCCAAAATATGTCGCCGAAACCGCTAGTATCAGCTAGCGCTAGCTAATGTCAACATTAGGTAGCCGCTAGCTAGAAGAGTTTGTGGTAACTTTGCCTGGAACGCTACCAAGTCGTGAGTTGTGACTTGATGTAGCAACTTACGGGCTAAAAATTGTGTCTGGAACGCAGCATTAATCACCGGCGTCTGTACAGCATCAACAGGGGTCGCCATTGTTGTTTATGTGTGTGTGACAAAAACTGTAACTAGGAGTACAACGATCTGGTACGAGTTCACGAGTAGTAAGTTACGGGTTTGACTGCTTGAGGTAGAAGGTTGTGAAAACACGAGTTACGGCAGGGTTGCCTGGAACGCACATGGATGTATTAAGAGGGAACGCAGCATACCCATAGACTGTATATAAGAATACCTCTGAGACTGATCTGTTTTCTGTTGCCAAGGCACAAACATCTCCTGTCGTGCGTGGAGCCCGTCACGTGGGGGCGCCGCGTTTCGCTCCTGGTCGTTTGTCATCCACCCTGTTGGAGGCAGAGATACCTCCTCACAACCAGAAAGAAACACGAGGGAGCTGAAGTGAGGGGTTTAGAGCTGAAGTGAGGGTTTAAAAGAGAAGAAGTACGTAATTCGTAGATTATTATCCCCCATATGCACCTGACAATCTGATATTTATGTAATGAAGGTATGAGAGACTGATGTTTACCGTGTCATCAACAGATCTCATCATCATTATGAGAACGATCAACGGCAGACACTGGTTGTGCTTCTTCCTGCTTGCCTTCCCGCTGTCCTGGGCAGAGGACACCAAGAAAGATGTGAGGAAGACTGAGAATGACACAGGTAAGGATTCAACCTCCTCTTTATTTATTTTTTTTTATTTTATTTTTTAAATAATGTTTTTAAATCATGTAAGTGGATTTGATTTGTTTTTTGTTGTGCTGTGATTGTGAGCCAGTAAAATTTCGTTTAAATGCTACACTGTGAACGAAAATGATGCAGCTCATAATATAAAGGAACATAATGACTGGATAGAAGAATATTTCTAGCATAGACTGATGTTGTTTTTCTATATAGTTCCCTTATAAAATGCATTTAGTCTTTAAATTGTTTTACAAAGTAACGTTGGTTAATAAAAGTATGAAATTAATATATTTGTAAGGAGGAGAGACAGATGTTAGGCTATCTATTTGATCATGGTTTAGTTTGTATTTAGAATTAAAATTTGAAAAAAAAGTTGGATTAATTAAAAATGAAACATTTAGAAAATGTCTTCAATTTTAAAATATTATCTTTGTCTTTTAACCAATCCTGCATATTATTGTATTATACCAATGCCCTGGTATGATTTTAAAATTTCTGAAGCTAAAAAGTTTTGGACAGCTGACAAATCATCCTGATTCTTAGCCTGAATGCAACCTGAGATCCACTGGTAGGTCATTACTGGCCATTCCTCGCTCAAACCTGAAAACTTAAAGGTCCCATGACATGGTGGTCTTTGGATGCTTTTATATAGGCCTTAGTGGTCCCCTAATACTGTATCTGATGTCTCTTTACCGAAATTCAGCCTTGGTGCAGAATTACAGCCACTAGAGCTAGTCCCACAATGAGCTTTCATTAGGACGTGCCATTTCTGTGTCTGTAGCTATTGAGGAGGAGAGGGGGGGTGGCAAGGCGGAGGGTGGGGCTGTGGCCTTGATCAACTGCCACTTTGCTCGTTTGAAAGCCATGATGTCTCTCTCTCATGGGTGGGCCAAATTCTCTGGGCGGGCAAAGCAGAGAAATGGGAGGTAACCTTGCTTGTTATGACCTCATAACAAGCAAGATTCCAGAACGGCTCATCTGGGGCCTGTTTCACAAAAGCAGAATATATAAATCCAGGATAACCGATAAAGCGAGGCTTGACCTAGTCTAATCTGTGCATCCTGGCTTGGTGCGTTTCACGAAGGCCAGGCTGAGGAGCGACTAGGTTGAGCCAGGCTGAAGTAATTCAGATAGATGCGCGTCCACGGCTTTCCTCAAAAGACCGCGAGGTCGATCACAGATTTACTGATGCCAAAATGGAGAATACACATTGTACATACTTTATACAGAGTGAGCAGCAGCTTCTTGTGGAAGTATGATGACGTGAAACACATTATTTGTATAAAAAGAAAAGAAACACGGCCGCTGTAATGAAACAGAGAAAGTGTAGCAGACGATCGCAGACTGACTGAATGCGTAAGTAGCCTAAATATATACATTAACTGACCACTGCTCTGAACTGAAACCGTCATAATCATTCCATTCAAGGATTAGGCTACTAATCATTTGCACAAATTAACAGTTGTACTCTTTGCCTTAAAAGTAAGCAGAAGATAATGTTACTCAGAAAATTTACCATGAAGATCAATTTTCTACAACGCTAGAGTATGATGCGTAAATATCTTTCGCTCTGTTTCTCCCTCTCTCTCATGGGCTATTATGGCATGGCATATTAACTTCCACTGCTCGGTTTTAATGCAAAGTGTACAACTGTTCGTTTTTGCAAATGACAAGGGACTCATTGAATGGTTTCAGTTAAGAGCAGTAGTTCATAAATGTATATTTTTAGACTATCATTCAGTCGGTCCGCTATTATCTGCCACGCTTTTTCTCGTGTTTTTATTTTTTTTTATTTTTTATAAAGGACGAGTTTCCTTCTCTACATATTATATGCCTTGCTCCCTTGTATATATGAACATAGAAAATAAAGACACTGAAGAAATGTGACTCTAAAATCTAGAAACTATAAAGATAATTAAGTGATAAATTCCATGCACACTGTAAACATGAATGGAACCGAGTATATTCATCAGTTATTTCCCCCCCAGCTAAATATAAGGTCAAAAACCATTGGGTGTCCTCTCCCTGTTGTTACATAAATGTACAGTAGCCTACATCACTAGATAGTTACTGGTCCAGTGAACTAAGACTATAATTTGGGAGGATTGTACAATTAGGATATGTTCTTTAAATTTAAATTGTACAATCTTCCCAAATTATAGTCTCAGTTTACTGGACAACACAATTTGTGTGCTAAGAATGACAAATACAATGCACATGGAAGAGGAACAAACATGATCCTTTATTGTTAAAGAATTAAAACAAAATGAATCAACTAAAATAATTCAAGGTGCATTGGTCAACTCTAGAAATGTACAGCGTTGTATGTATTGCCCTTAGTAACAGACTTCATTTAAAACACATTTGAAATTGTATCAGCCTTTTCTAATTATCTCAACAACTGCCATAATATATTCATCAAACGTCTAACAACAATATGAACAGCAGTCTGCATACAGCAATATAACAGTAACGATGACTGTCACATGAATAATTATTAAAAACTATTAAAAAAAATAATGGTCACAACTTTAAATAATAACAGTACTTAAAGGAACAGCAATATGCACCTGTTGTATTTTAATCCAGGCTGATAACAATAGGGTAAAACCACTGCTGGGTGATCAGAAAAGGCTCCAGGATTAATAAATCCTGAATGTTAGCCTGGTCGGGAGCAGGCTAGCTGCACAGAATAAATCTCCATGGTGATTTATGTGCCTCCACTTTCGTGAAACCGAGTCAAGGCTTAAATCATCCAGGATAACTGATAAATCCCGGCTTAATCCCTTATCTTGGTTTTGTGAAACAGGCCCCAGAGCTTACTTTTTCTCAAAGGCAGAACAGGATACCCAGGGCTCGGTTTACACCTATCACCATTTCAAGCCAATTGGGGACCATAGGCAGGCTGGGGGACCTCATATTAATGTTAAAAAACCTCATAAAGTGAAATTTTCATGCCATGGGACCTTTAAGGTGGGAAGAAATACATTTGAAGTCACTTTTAAAAACTATTTTAGACTTTCTTTTTATTGGTTTTACTGTTGTTTTTTTTTATTATGGTTAGTTGTTGTTGTTTTTACCCAAGATACTTTATCGACTGTACTGTACTGTACTCTTTTCTTTTAAAATTGTATGTGAAGCACTTTGCAACTTCTTTTGAAAAGTGCTTCATAAATAAAGGTTGTTATTGTTGATAGCATGTTCCAGTCCTGGGGGCTGTTTCACAAAAGCCGAATTTATAAATCCAGGATAACCGATAAAGTGAGGCTTGACCTAGTCTAATCTGTGCAGCCTGGCTAGGTGCGTTTCACGAAGGCCAAGCCAGGCTGAGGAGGAGCAACTAGGTCAAGCCAGGATGAAGTCATTTGGATAGATGGTGGTTTAGCAGGTATAATGTTTACCATGGTCACCTTAGTTAGTTAGTATTTTTTTTTATTTCCTACACTGGTTGTGGGTGATGGGAATGTTCTGCAGGTATTTAGTCCTAAACCAAAATATTGGATACATTATAATTTTGACCAGATGATAGCGCTAGATGAAAAGTCAGGATCACCAAGTTAATAACTCATAAAAAAGTTTATAACTCATATTTAGCAACATTGATGTCTGTTCCAAACTTCATGGCAATCTGTCCAACAGTTATCGAGACATTTCACCCAAAAACACAAATGTTAACCTGCTGGTGGCGCTAGAGGAAAAGTCTAGGGTCACCAAAGTCATTAGTATTCATCATCTGGGGGCCATGGATGTCTCTGTACAAAATGTCATGGAAATCCATCCACTGGTTGTTGAGATAGTTAAGTAATAGCAGTAGTTAAGTTGTACAGATATACTTGAACAGTACCATAAACATCACAATAAACTGGAACAGCAGAGCTGTCAACTACAAATATAACTCTTTTAACATACTGAAAAATGGATGTCACTTCATCCCAAACTTATTTGATGAGCCTTTTAATGTGAGCTTAATAGTTTCTATTTGATTCTCACTGTTATTCTAGCAAGAATGTGAGGGAGGAGATCACTTCCAGTTGATTAAACATCCTCCTGCACACTGAATGACAAATGATGCAGAAAGACAGGATGAAGGAGGGAGGGATCAAAAAGAAAACATTAAATACATTTTGTACAACCGCTTCTCTAGTAATATTTAATTAGGTGTTAAAAACTCTTTCAAGTAGTTAAATCAGGATGGCCATGAACCAAAGAAATAAGTCAAGAAAGCACAGACTCTATAGCTATAAATTCCACATATTAAAAATCCAGTTTATGTAAACGGGTGTTAGCACGCCAAGTTCTCTGGCAATGCACTGAACCTTTACCCGACTCCTTGTTGGTGGTGAGCCCATATGGTGGCAACCCCAACCTTGCCCCATGGGTGCTAGCACTGGCTTCAGGAGGGGGTCCCGGTTTCTTTATTTCCTGTGAGGTTAATCTTTCAATTTGTGGTCGAGTCAGACTGGTTCTTGAAGCTACTGCACCTGACAGTACAGCTCCCAGGGACACACAAACCCATTCACCACAATAAGATGCGGATTCCCAGAGGACAGGGAGGAGCTCTTGGACATCCAAGAAGCTCAGTGTAGAACTAGTGAACCATCACATTTAAAGTAGCCAGTAAGGCACTTGTCTTTTTTTAAGATGCCAGCGTCTGTTTTACATCATAATCCTATGGAGTAAACCGTGTTTTTATAAAAGTCGTTTTTTTAAACGCCTCCGCGACTTTTTTGTCTGTAGCTCAGGGCATCTTTTTGAAGTTGAAAAAAGTTCAACTTTTCTAAAAAAGAAAAAAAAAACGCCCTACGTCATCAAGCGCTTTTTGACAGCCGACCAATGACAAGCTGAGTAGCCAGACCTGTCATACTCGTTTTCATAACAACAAGAAAAAATGGAGTCGGAGCACAGCGAGTTATACGGTATGACCAAGTGCTCACTGTACAGGGAACTCGCTTTGTTTTATGTAACGTTAGCAGCACCGCTCTCTCTCTCTCTCTCTGTTCGTTCCACCGCTTGGTTTTATCTAACGTATAGCACCGCTCCACATAGCGCTCTGGGATACTGTAGCAGTATTATTATTATATAGTGTTGTTATAGCAACAAAAGACGCTCTCAATTCAATTCAATTTTACTTATAAAATCAAATCATAACAAGAGTTGTCTCGAGACACTTTACAGATAGAGTAAGTCTAGACCACACTCTATAATTTACAAAGACCCAACAATTCCAATAATTCTCTCGGCTGCTTTTTGGAACCAAAACGCTGGCAGCTTTTTTTTTTTTTTTTTTTACTACAAATGCGCTCTAGTCAACGTTTCCGTGTCAAAAAAGATGCCCTGGTATGTTTGACTGGAGGAAGACCCCAGAACAGAACGAGGCAACCTCTCTTTTGCAGGAACGCCCAGATCACATTCACACAATTACACATTCATACCTGGAAGCTGCCCACAACCACAGTCTGATCTGCTGGCCACTGAGCAGCTCCACTGGAGCAGTTGGGGTTAAGGGCCTTGCTCAAGGGCACCTCAGTGGTGGTAATGAGGGAGGGACAAGCGCTGCTCTTTCACTTTCCCCACCCAGATTTTATCCTGTCGGTCTGGGGATTGAACCGACGACCTCCCGGCCACCACTACCATGTTACATACATGTTTACTTCTCTTCTGAGGCAAAGTGCTGACCTGACAGTACAAAGAGAGGAGAATAAACAAGAAGCTTGTTGTTTGGTGTGAGACCAGAATATATATAGAAGGTCTCAAGAGTGTGGTGAGGGATTTTTCCTGGAAACTGAGTCATTATATAATAAGCCTTGTTTAATGAGTGTTTTTAACAGGAAACATTGATTCTTCTGTTATTTCCAACTCTAGTTTGGAGCCAAGCGAAGGCCAGACGACTGTTTGCGAGGCGAAACATTTCTCCGCCACAGGAAAGTAACACTCCTGTAAGCTTTCTTTGGTCCTCTTAAGGTGCCTTTATATTTCAGCAGTTGAATGTGCCAGCCAGTAGTTATCTGTCCGTGAATCTGGGGGGTGGAGCTGCCGAAGGGGGAATAATAATAATAATAATGTATACTTTATTACATTAAATTACAATGTTTTCACTCTGTTGTTATTATTATACACATTACACACAGGCCTGAATTACACACACATGCTCAGTACCTATACATGCACTAATGGAGAGATGTCAGAGTGAGGGAGCTGCCCATGGAAAGGCACCCCGAGCAGTTGGGAGTTCGGTGCCTTGCTCAAGAGCACCTTGGCAGTGCCCAGGAGGTGAACTAGCACCTCTCCAGCTACCAGTCCACCACCATACTTTGGTCCGTATGGGGACTTGAACCAGCGGTTCCCAACCCAACTCCCTACTGACTGAGCTACTGCCACACCCCAATTGCATTTGTTTGGCAGTTGAGTTCAAATATCAACAATCTTTGCGCAAAATTACTAACTGCATCTTTAAATGACAAGGCTCAATCTTTAGGGCAGTGTAAAGTTTTTGTATTTGTTGCACATGTGTCAATCCCAAGGGTCCATGGGGATTTTAACTATTTTTCCATTTTGTTGTGAGACACTTTATATAAATGATCTCTCTTGTTTCAGAAACACAAGTCAAACCTCATGTCCCCTGCACGTCGCTGCGGCCGCCTGATGGAAAGCTGCTCCGCCCACGTCCTGTGCTGCGACCCCTGCGCCTCCTGCCGCTGTCGACTCTTCAACACCATCTGTCATTGCTGGAGGATGAACCCCCTGTGCTTAAAGAAGACGTAAATGGAGCACAAAACCCACACGTGAACAGACAAAGCCCAGCACCAGGACATATACAGTGGAGACATGGGAATGAAAGGGTGAAGCCTGTATTTTTCAGTCTTCTGAGGCATGAATAAGAAAATACTCACATAAATGTTTACATAATATCCAAACACCCAACATACAGAATGTAGGTGTAACGTATGGGTGACGTATGCTTTTTCATGTATGTAGACAATCAACGTGTAAACTGTGTGTTGTGCCTTGGTTATTTCCCGCACTATTGCTGCTTTTGAATATCTTTATCACTTCTGCTCTCCTGCCATACTAACCTAAGCATGTGGTAACCCATAATAACTAGGTTTAGATTTATTTTTTTAACCTTACTGCCGTACAGACTAAATGTGGAAAAAAATAAAGCAAAATCATATGTTTTGAGCCATCAACAGTTAAAAACAGATAGTTCCGTTCCTATGTAAAAAAAATATGCATTGGAGAACAAATTTAAGTCCTGAAATGTGGACTTATTAATAATGTGGATTTATGAGTTAAACTTAGTTTATATTTTTGCTATTGAATAAATATAAGCCTATATTATCCTTGTTTTTGTGCTTTTCCTTATCGTTTGTTAAGTGGAAATATCCTAAAATGCATACTGTACATACATAAATAAATGTTGAATGACAAGTCACTTATATGTGGATTTATGAGAGGAAACCATGTTGAATTTAGGAAATATGAGACACAGCATCAAAACAATGCAAAACAAAGTAGTTATTGCAAATGTTTGCTGGCAGCTGTCTTGTGGATAAATAGGGACTTAAGCTGCTTTGTATTATTTTCCAGGACGACAATGTGGAAAGCCGAAAGATAATGAAGAAAAATCGTATGTGTAGGGGGCCAACTGTGTATCCAGGAAGAATGTGCATACACACAATGTTAGTTTGGGAATTCCAAAATAAAGCAGTTTTGCATCTCTTAAATCCTTGCCGGGCAATCTATGGTCCACATACAGTACTATATTACTTTGTCTGGGACACTGTCTGCTCCACTTCCGGTGGAAAGAGAAGGGTGTCTGATTGCAAAAATATGCACACCTAATTATATATAACAGTAGCTTTTATGTATTGATTAATCAAAGGTTCAGTATGTAAAGCCATGACCATAAAGGAGTTTAACACAACAAAGAAGTTTAAGACAACAAAGAGTGGTGTTAATAAAAAAAGTCATATTAAAATTTCAGTAATGTCTCCACAATGGAGCAACACATATAATTACAGAGAGCTGAACACATGTACTGTGTCTGATTATGTCACACTAAGTGCTCAAATCAAAAATAGTCATGCATATTTAAGGAAGCGTACATAAGGAATGGTCAGTGATTATGTCTCACATAAATGTGTCTGCAGGGAACATGATACACCACATTATCTGTGTTCTGCTGCCAGATTTTGCACAGATTCATTCTCACACATGCAAAATGTATAAAATGTATAAACTGAGATTGATACTGTAACTGTTGTGAGCCTTTCACGATGGAGAGCAGTTAAGAAGATAAGAACAACCCTTATTTATCCCTCAATGGGACATTTTTTACACTCTGTTGTTGTTACATCACTCACATAAGCCTAAAATACACACACATGCACACACAGGACCCATAGACATGCATTAATGGAGAGGTGTCGACAGGGCTGCCACATAGTCGGCGCTCCAAGCAGTTGGGGGTCACTTTTTATCTACTGTCTGTTAAAAATAGCCATTTTTTTCTGGGGCGACTCCATGTAGGCTGAGTCCTGGCAGCGGCCTGGGTTTGTATGTGACCCGTGGCCCTTGCTGAGTGTCATCCCCCCCTCTCTCTCCCCACCCTCCTGTCTATCTGTACTATATTATAAAAAAAAAAAAGAATAAAAAGCCCCAAAAAATAATCATAAAAATAAATAAATAAATAAGGAGATATTTCTCTCTCTGGGTAAAGAGTAGAGTACACAGAACAAGAGCTATCAACCTGTGTAGCCAGACTGAATGTACTTGAGAGCAGGAACTGAGACCACAAACACTTGTAGGGCAGCTATGGAATTTCTTGGTGTCAAAGAGGAAGGGAAAATAACTGCATGAATGTTAGTCAGAGAGGACATAATGCAGAAGTTACTGTAAAAAACAAAGACAGACACATTTGGACGAGGAAACAATACTTCAACTGCACCCTGGCTTGTTGATAGCTCATTTTGGCATCATGGCAGAGCTCAGTTTCAACGTGAATCATGGTTATCTGGAGGGTCTGGTTCGCGGAATGAAGGCCGGAATCCTGACTCGCACCGACTATCACAATCTGGCCCAGTGTGACACACTTGAGGGTAAGACTATTGTATCACACTGTATCATTTTTGGACAGATTTTAGTTAAAAAAAAGTCTTAGTAGGCTATAGTATGCTATAAAAATGTCATAAAAAAGTGATAGTTTGTCATAAAAAAGTCATAGTTTGTCATAAAAATGTCATAACAAGTCATAGTATGCGAATTGAGCTATCCCAGAATTGTATCTTTTTAAAGATTTCCGCTGCAGTGGAGTTAACAGGGATCAACATACCTAACCTTGAGTCCGTTTTTCAAGGAGATAACCAGAACCAGGCATTCCTTTCCGAGAGACGCATACAGTTCAAGTCAGTGCAAATTCGACAAATGACATGTATGTTTTAACTACAGCACTGTATCTTTTATCAGGACTGTTTAAACTTTGTATGACTCTGCGGTTGCATCTGCAATCTTTTATGCAGTAGGCTGCTAGGGAGCTGGGAGCACAGAGAGGGACAGGAAAAGGCTAAACAGACTGGTGAAGAGGGCTAGCTCTGTTCTGGTCTGCCCTCTGGACACCATAGAGGAGGTGGGGGAGAGGAGGATGTTAGCCAGGCTGGCATCAATCATGGGCAACACCTCTCACCCCCTACATGAGACTGTTCCCTGAGCAGCTCTTTCAGCAGCAGACTGCTGCACACTCAGTGCAAGAAGAAGCGCTACCGCAGGTCCTTCATTCCAGCAACAGTCAGACTCTTTAACACAACATCACAATGTAGCACTGCTAGCTGTTTCTGCAATATGAGCCATCACTGGGCAATATTCTGCACTATGCATATTTATTTATTTATCACTCTTTGTTACCTCCAAATGTGCAATATTTCATTTCTATTCATCCGTATATCTGTGTTTATATACTGTTTGTTTATATAAGGGCGTTTATTGTGTAAATATGTTTGTTTTATTACTATATATATATATACTGCTATAACTAATTATATTTTTCTATTTCTTATACTTTATGTATATTTTTTTCTCCTATGTCTACTTAATGTGTATTTGTGTTATTCTGATGTGTGTACATTTTTTTCTTTTGAGTTGATGTAGCACAGGAATTTCCCCAGTGTGGGATTAATAAAGTCATCATCAGCTGTAATGTCTTTAACAAGTACAGCCATGTGTGAATTATATAGGCAATTCACTTCTTCCTGTTTTTTTGTAACTACAACCTTACAGGTTACATTACGTAATGTTTTCCCTCTACTCTTCTCAGACATGAAGCTGCATCTGCAGAGCACAGACTACGGTAAAATGTTGTCTTCGTCTGAAGAGGATCTGACTGTGTCTATGGTGGACAGCAAGCTGAGGGAGAACCTGCTGACTGAATTCAGCTGCCTTCGCTCCAACGCCCTGCCTCCACTATCTACCTTCCTTGACTACATAACGTATGCTACATGTACTATATTATAAATTATACAAATGTCACATTTCCCGTATCTATCAATTTTTCTTGCTTATCTTCAAAAGACTGTTGTTTAGGTAAATATACATTTTCTTCCCTCTATTATGATAGCAGTCCATTACATTAAAAGAAATCTAATTTCACTAAACTTACTGTATGTGCTACCAGTTTCATAGTTTCTACAAAATAAAGGGGATGTAATATACAATGCCATGCAGGTGAATCCATTTACTCCGTTCTGTGTTACAGCTACAGCTACATGATCGACAATGTGGTGATGCTGATCACCGGGGCCCTGAAACAGAGAGATGTGGCAGAGCTCCTCCCGCGGTGTCACCCACTGGGAGCCTTTGACCAAATGGCAGCAGTGGGCATCGCTCGAACCCCAACTGAGCTCTACTCAGCCATCCTGGTGGACACACCACTAGGTAGATTCATCAGATAATCTGTGTTGAACACCAAAAGATGGTCAACTTTAGTGTAGTAACAGTACTAATATCCCTTCAGGCACAAAGTCATTGCAGGTCACGAGATAATTAATCATAACCTGTTTACAGTGGAAGTGGATTTTTTATGGTGGGGAGGAAACGTCTCTGAAAACCCACTTCCTCTTGGTGAGAGGAAATAAAGACAAAAAAATTGAGAAAAAATATGCTAATGGTTAGTCAACTTACAAACTCAAATCTTAGAATCCTTTCTTGTTGCACTGCTGTTGGCTGGGAGGAACAGCATTTTGTTTTGATGTATGTAAGTAGGGTGAGACACACAAGAAAATGAAAAACTAAATCTTTTTCAAAGTAAACTAAATGTATTTTTAATCTTGAATGTAACTGGCCAGCTATCCCGCTAAACACTAATCAACTGGGTTAGCGCTCGTCAGCTACAATAGCTCTCTGAGCTTCTTTCTATTTTTCTGGGCTTCTCCCTCCTTGCATTTTGTTCTCAGAGTTGTACCCCATTTTAACTTGAATTTCCACTGCATTGTATGGCACAGCACGGCTCGACTCGTTCTTTTTTGGTTTTCCATAAGTAAAAGTTCTGGATAGTACCTGGTACTCTTTTGGTACCACTGTGGTTGAAGGTTCCAATCGAGCTGAGCCGATACTAGAAGGTGGAGATAAAACACTGCACGCCACTGATTGGTCAGGGAGAACCGTCACGAGCGCAACATCCTGCATAAACAAGCCAATTTTGAACAGCCAAGCTATCGTCAGTTACGTTGAGATGAGTCAAACTGAACCTTGCAGTGGAAATGAAGCAATGAGTAAATCCACCGACCGCTATTCCATCATAATCAGTGGATTTCAAATTTTCAATTAGAAGTTATTTTAAAACTTGTCTGTCCAGGTCTTTAGTAAGTCAGAATATTTGACTTACGTTGCATGTTTTTATTTTTATCATTCATATTGAAGTTCTGGCAAATAAAAAAGTTATATATAATATCAGACTAATGATACAAACTGATGCCCACTGTGTTGTTGTGTCATAGCTCAGTTTTTCCAGGATGCTGTGTCTGAGTGCAACCTGGATGAAATGGAAGTTGAGATCCTCAGAAGCAAACTGTTTAAGGTGACTACAGGGTGACATAAGATGGCATGACTATCATAATTTACCATGATGCCTCTGTGTGTGTGTGTGTGTATGTGTTTGTGTGTTCATGAATTCTGGACTGTAGAGTTTACTACTGTGACACAACTTTTACAGCCTTTCCCTCTTTGTTAGGGGTTTTAACCAATGTTACAGACACTTAAAGCCCTTTTCATCGTATGATCAATATGTTTTTTCTTCAAAGGCATATTTAGAGTCTTTCCACTCTTTCTGCAAGACCATTGGTGGTGACACAAAAGATATCATGTGCCCTGTCCTCGAGGTATTATGACACTTTCCACTGGGCTGAATTTGTTGAAATTTTACATAGTATATAAGATAATTTTGTGAAAATGCTCTGTATGTATGTGTGCTGCAGTTTGAGGCAGATAGACGGGCCTTCATCATCACAGTGAACTCCTTCGGGACAGATCTCAGCTGTACAGACAGGAGTGCATTGTATCCATCTTGTGGCAAACTTTACCCTGAAGGGCTGAGCCTGCTGGCCAGGGCAGAGGACCACGAGCAGGTCAAAGCAGTGGCAAACTGTTACCCAGTGAGTCAAATCACATGTTTGAGGACTCCTTAACAAGGGCTGCTGTGTCGTTACTGCAGTTAACTTAAGTCATACTGTGCATGTGGTTAACATATAACTTAACCTCCCTGCAGGCATATAAAATCATTTTTGATGACCCTGAGCCAGGATCAGGTTTTAAGACTCTGGAAGACAGATTCTTTGAACAAGAGGTACTGTAAACTGTTCAAAGTAAATATTTTAACAAGTCAACCAGTGGGTGGATTGTTTTTTGTTTTTTTTACATTTCTGAAGAGCTAAAACTGCAAACAGTGCAAACACAATGCAAACATATTCTAAACATGATTCATGTGTAAACTGTTTTATCATAATTGTATGTAAACCTGTCTTTCTGTCTCTCTGAGCGGCTTCAACTTTCATCCTTAATATTTTCTCAGGTGAAGCTGAACACACTTGCTTTCCTGCAGCAGTTCCACTTCGGAGTATTTTACTCCTACATCAAACTGAAGGAGCAGGAGAGTCGCAACATTGTCTGGATCGCTGAGTGTGTCACACAGAGACAGAAGTCCAAGATACACAACTACATACCCATCTTCCAGGAAACAACTTAACTGAGCAATAAAGACAAATACATACCTATATTTAACATACAGTTGCATACAACAAGGTAATAAATGCACTTTATCAAAAACACATTTGTTGATCTCTTTATGATCCAAGTTTGGTTATGAGGATTAGTTACTAGGGTTGCGCTAAAGTCAGTCACAAATATTTTCAGTGTTTGCACTACAGAGCACAGAAAATACAAAAATGAGGCCTCATGATTAAGAATAAACTACTTGCTCTAGTTAGTGTTCACATTCACATTACTGGCACAATATCTGCATGTCTAAACAGGGCCAAGTTGTACATTAAATGAGGTATAACAATGTGTAACTATACAATAGAGTACAAAATGTAATACAAAATATAAGTGGTATAAAAGTGTAAATGTGTCAGTTTTAGCAGCTAACAGGTCATATATCACACATCTTTGCTCTTCATCAGCTTGTCTTCCCTTCATGCTTTCACTAAAACAAAAAGAAAATTGTAAAATATCTACAATATCATGACACTACAGTATCATAGATCAGAACAGTATGAGTCTAAACATGTATGTCTTCTTTGGTTATGTAATGGCTAAACTTACAGCACTGGACAGGGACCTCCAGAGGTATGTAGTTCTGCTTGCAGAGATGAACAAAAGCAGATGCTAATCTACACGGTGCTCTGGAGGAGCTCAACTCACACACCAACAAGAACTGACCAGGATCCACCTGGCAACAAAAACATTGTAAAAAAGAAGTTTTTGCTTCATCTAATCCATGAGGGAAATTTATAAGTGCAGAAGGTCATTTATGTTTTTGAAAATGTTACTCATCACATCCAGCTAATTAATTTCTTATCTTGGCCATGAAAAGGAATTTTTTGCAATTTTGCCTGTTTCTGCTGACACCATGGAGCACTGTGTGGAATCATTTGTATGGCCAAGACAATCTCTATGGAATTACATCAACAGCAGACTGTTATGAGGGGATTGGATATGGATATCTCTTTACCATTTAGAGATGTGAATGATGATGACCTTGGAGGAATAGGATTATTGGAATATACAAGTATCTGTCAAAATGAGCATGAGAAATATGAAGAGCTGAATTTGAAAACATTTGACTACACGGAACATGAAATGGAAAATGGCATAGATCCTGAGAACCATCTTTACAATATTAACAACTGTAACTGTGAGTATTATACCGATGATTAATTTAAAAGACATGTCATTATGGAAGGAACATTGTCAATAATACACTTCAACAGCAGAAGTCTCTATAACAACAACAAAAATCAAGGAGTAATTGAGACAATATGACATGTTTAGTGTAATTGCTGTATCTGAAACCTGGTTGAATGATGAGAGGGGGAAAATGTAGAAATAGAGGGCTACAAACTATTCACCACTAACAGAATAAACAAAATGGGAGGAGGGGTTGCACTCTATGTAAATAATGATTTAAAATGCAAAATTGTAGAAAGTAGGTCAACAACAATCGAAAATGTAATGGAATGCATAACTTTAGAAATAGATATTGAAAAGTCTAAGAACATAATACTAAGAACTCCAGGATCCTGTCTAAACGTATTCAATGAAAAAAATGATTGAAATGTATGGTAAAATGAATGACAGAAATATGTTTTTTGTATGTGGGGATTTCAACATAGATCTACTGAAAAAAAGAATAGAGACTTTAAGTCTTATTCCTACCATCAACCAGAATAACAAGGGACAGTGCAACATTAATAGATAATATTTTCAGCAGACATCATGAACAGAGTAATAAGTGGACTGCTTATTAATGACATTACTGACCACCTCCGTATTTTTACAGCTGTACAAAATTTCTTTAAGAACAAGATCCATAAAAATATTGATACCCACCCACTGATAGTCACTCGCCTGAGAACACCAGAAGCCAACAGGGCTTTTAAAGAGGCTTTAAATTCACAAAGCTGGAAGAACGTATACTCAAATAAGGATCCAAACAAAGCTTACAATGAATTCCTGTCTTCTCTCACTACCCTGTATGATTATCACTGCCCGATACAAACTCAAAGAAGGCAACAATATGAAGGAAAGCCCTGGGGGATCACTAGGGGACTAGAAAATGCCTGCAAAAAGAAAAGTCTATTTTATGAAAACTATTTAAAATACAGAACAAAGGATACAAAAAATAAGTATAAATTATATAAAAACAAATTAACAACTATAATGAGGTACAACAAGAAGGAATATTATAAAAACAAATGTTACACGTTACAAAGATATAAAAAAATACTAAAAAGTAGGATGATTAACAAATATAAAAGTGAGGCATGAATGGCAATGTGTATATAAATGGGAAAGTATTTTGTTTTGTTTATTTTTATTTTTGCACATATGTGGGATAATATGTATATAAATACAGAAATTAATGATAATACATTTTATATAAATTGATAATATCCTGAGGGACCTAAGAACAAAAAAAGAATAAAATAGAATGTAAAAAGGTAGGTGTAACTAGGAAATGCTTCAACCTACACCTTTTCGATCAGTATTGATTATAAACGAGTTAAAATTACACTGCATAAACTAAGGTGACATTTTTTTTTTTTTATTTTTTTTTTTTACCATTTATGTTATGTAAGTGATGTTGTGTATTTATGTGATTGATTGAAATAAATAAACTAAACTAAACTAATCAATTAGGACAAGGTTAGGCCAAGGCTGTCTGGTGGGCGCCGTGCCAGATACATGTTTTCACAGTGTCTTAGAAGCTCATGAATTACGTAACGCTAGGTACAAAATTGTTCATTCGCACAGGTGTTTTTCTACTCACCACCCTGAAACAGGAACTCAGCGGAGAATCAGGAGAGGAAAACAGGAAGTCACAGTTTACAGGGTGTGTGGCTGCTTTCGGAGAGTGCTCTGTTACACCTGGCGATTTAATACACTCCGGTTTCATCTGAAGACACAGACAAATGATCAAACTGCAGGTGAGAACTGGGTAATCTTTTGTCGACAAAACTCCGCCAACATGAATATGCAGACAGAAGATTTTAGGACTTTCTTCTCTATGTATTTGATATACAAACACTGCCACTGTCACTTGTCCTACCTGCCAACTGTAGACAAATTCCTCCAAGTTTTCAGCCTGAGATCCATCAGGCAAAGGAAAATCGTTCCCTGCTTCATTGTCATTAGTCCCCAACAGACCAGTGGACCTGCCTGTGTAGATAAAAAAAACATGTTGTTACCAAAACTAAGGATCAGTACTTATGACCATGGACTTGTTTATTCTCCTAACTTGTGTTAAATCTTTAGGCAAGGCAAGGCAAGGCAGCTTTATATAGCTTGTATTCATCCAATGTTCATCCAATGCTTGTATAGCACATTTCAGCAACAGGGCAATTCAAAGTGCTTTACATAAAACATTAAAGAGCAGTTAAAAACAATTACAAAAAATTAAAACATTAAAGAGCAGTAAAAAATGATAAAAAAATGAAATGAAATTAAAAACAAATAAAAGACGAGAATAAAATGTACAGTGCAATATAAGAACAAGTTAACTGAGTCTAACTCAGGCCTCCCAGAGGACTTATCCTTTAACTCTTTTTCTGTTGCAACTCAGGTTCCAAACCTGGCCTCCCAGAGGACTTATAAATTAAAAATTATTTAAAGAAAGGCAACATCAAAAAGAAAGGTCTTCAGCCTTGATTTGAAAGAACTGAGAGTTGCGGCGGACCTGCAGTTTTCTGGGAGTTTGTTCCAGATATGTGGAGCATAAAAACTGAACACTGCTTCCCCCTGTTTAGTTCTGACTCTGGGGACAGAAAGCAGACCTGTCCCAGACGATCTGAGAGTTCTGGGTGGTTTGTAATGTATTAGCAGATCAGAAATGTATTTTGGCCCTAAACCGTTTAGTGATTATTCCTACCATGCAACCATCCATCGAGAGTGAAGCTGCACACCTCAAGCGAGAGTTCACATGACACTGACACGCCATTCTGATTGGACACCTGCACAATGTTTGACCCTCTCCTGACAGCCACTCCATTGTCACTGTGGAACGCGTGTGTTACAGCATTGTTGCAGTTGGCCTTCACCTGTGACACACATATATATTTCTTCAAACACGTTGAGAGAAGCCATTTACTTCAGCAGTGTTCATTTTCTTCTCTGACTAGTCTGCTGCTGGAAATCACAACACTACTAATTTATATGAGCCACGTTTTCACCTATACTAACACATACCTGTCCATTGTGCTGAATGTTGACTGTGCTGTTACTCATTTCTAACAGAAGGAAGTCTGAAGTGCGCAGCAGTGTGAATGAAATCTCAGCGCTGACGTCTTGAGCGAGGAGCAGTGGGCAGGAGCCCGGGAGCTCATACAGGTGACCGTCAAATGTCACCACAAACTGATCTGCCACCAACAGAGCTTGGTCTTAGAGAGAGAAAAAAGAAAGACAGCATTGCAACCTTGATTACTGTAAGTCCTCCAGTAAAGTTGCATTATACGTATATTGCTAGAAAATGGTAGTTATTACGTATAAATGGGCTGTCCATGATCTTCCTCTTAAGGCGGTAAAGCTCAGCTGTGGGCCTGACGGAGGTGAGGGTCAGTAGGGGCCTCAGGAGCCACTCCTCCAGAAGGATCTCCACCAGTCCAGCTTCGGACACCCTGGACCAGGGCAGCGGTGGCAGCGCTACTGATGCAACCACTAAACACTCACTTCAAAAACCAAGAACACACGATTCATAATATCTTACTGGAATAATTTTCTTACATCTCTTTTGTTCTGATTTAGCAATTTAACAGCAAATGCAGAACTTTGAAGCTCGAGTCCAAATCAATTTTCACAACAACTTCATGGGACACTACCATCTAAATAAAATACATTAGTTATATGTAACACTATTATATTACCTGTTGTTCAAAAGCTTTATCGCTAATTGATTATTGTGCAGTAAGGATTGATTTATAGATTTGCAGGCATGTTAAACTGACCGTGAACTTAGTTTTATAACTTTTGTTACACACAAGCATTTCAATGACTATATTTCAGAAAGTATAGTAAAGACCTGCTTCAAATTGAAATAGTCACAAAAAAACTGTTAAAAGACATTTATATGTAACATCCAAAAACCCTGCATGACTCAACCAAAGTGAGCCCAGGTGTTACCGAGATACCCTGTGACCTTGGTTCTTATGGGAGGGATTGGCATACTATTATACAATGAAGGAGTTGTCCCTCCTCTGACATCTTTACATAATTGAGTGAATGAAAGAATAAATGAATGAATGAATGAATGAATGAACGAATAAAAAAAAGGCGTGCAGAGAGTTTGTCTTCATGTGTCTCAGACATGTGCAGTACCTGGGGGAGAATTTGTAGACAGAGGCCAGTCGTTTCCTGATTCCAGACAGAGCCATTGCCAACCTGGTCTCCGCCCAATGGTAGGTATGCTGTCCTGCCTGGTGCACACAGAACACCAACCATAAATACACACTAATGAGTGTGTTTTCATGCATATTAGTATGCTGGGTTTGAGTCTTATCTTGGATTTGTCTTGTCTGACTGAGTTACCTCAACATTACTGCCTCTCCGTCTACTCTGCATGTCCAAAGTCAGACTTTCTTTTTTTCAGCATGCTGGTCATAATTACTGTACATTTTACAAGTTTATCATCATATTTCATGTTTTACTGACTAATTACTACGTAACTTGAGTCAATTCTGCACCTGAACACATAGAAGAGAATGATCAGAAACAGCAGTTTCTAGCATGTCCAGGTTTAATTAAATCCAGAATAAGAGCTCATCCACGATTTGAAACCAGGATATTTACATGCAGTAAACATAAACAGGATACTCCAAAAACCCGATCATAACTGAGATACTACTATGCATGTAAACACACTCAATGATACCGAATCAGACATGCACACACTGTAAAAATATCTACAATGTGCCTTAAATTTGCCAAAGAGAAATGACTAATAATATCTATGGTCTAGTCTGGCTTTGCCAGACCTTCATCCACAGTGCTGCAGAGGAGGGTCTGGCTAGTCTACACAGCATTCCGGGATGGGACACAAACGTGCTCTGGTTTATTGGCATTTCTTTAAACCAGTGATAATCGTCTCCGCACGGAGCCACGGTGCCACGGTGCCACGGTGCCGCTGCAAAATAGCCTCGGGAAGGAACTTGTTTTGGTGGAACATGTGTACGTTCAAAAGTTGTTTAAGTCGTGCAACAGAAAACTCAGATTGGACAGATAGTCTAGCTAGCTGTCTGGATTTACCCTGCAGAGATCTGGGGAGCAGTTAACCATGGTCCTCATAAATCAACCAGAGTTTAAAATTCCAACACAAAGAAAGCGGAAGGTAACGGATATCCGGCCGAAAAGAGATCCGTGTGATCCGGTGGAATTTCCGGCAGCAACGGAGCTATCCCGGAAGTGGAACGTCGTGAATATAGACTACCTATTATCTATCACAAAAGAAAAAGGCAGCAGCGTGCAGCTTTCTCACCACATCCAGGGCGACGCTGAGCGTGGCGACACTGGCCTGAGCCAGCGGCCTCAGCTGAGGGTTCTCCAACAGCACAGATAGGATCTCCACCAACTGGTCAGTCCACAAAGAAACAGCCTCCCTCCACAACGCCTCCAGCCTCTGGCCCTTCACATCTTGGTACACACCTGCCAGAGTGGCTAGGGGCCCTGAGGATGGAGCACAACACTTTTTCACACTTTGTGAATTAAAATGGCTCTGTTATGAGAGCAACAGCACAAGTTTTTCTCACATTGAAGTTACATTACATTACATTACATGTCATTTAGCTGACACTTTTTATCCAAAGCGACTTACAATTGCTATATATGTCAGAGGTCACACGCCTCTGGAGCAACTATGGGTTAAGTGTCTTGCTCAGGGACGCATTGGATGATGTATCGCAGTGGGAATTTACGAGACTCACAAAAAGTGACTAAACAAAAAGTCTGTGATTGTGTAAGAAAAAAATAAATAATGTGAGACAGAAGAGATGCTTTTCATGCATCAGATTATGACGCAAAGGAAGAGAGGATTAGTTTTGAGTTTCTTGAAGAAATTAGATTTCTGCCTGTGAGGAAAAAAACTTAAGGGCATGTCTATTACAGCAACTAAATTTACTGTGCATACACAACCACAATACATCATTCTGTCATTGTAGCTGTGTGCCTGTGGACCTGTCTGTATATCAAACAGACATCTGTAGACAAGTTATTTTCAAGAAGTTTTTTATGAAAGGTATTGGCCAAACATGACAGTAGGAGATGGTGCCATCTTCTATATCTGCTTTCTCAGTGTTTCTGTTTCTGCCCTTTTCTTTCAGTGACCTCATGACAATTTTGCAACATCTCTCTGGACTCACTCCTCAGTTCCTGTTGTCCCAGCAGAGAGTCGTGCTGCAGCAGACTGAGAAAGCGAGGCAGGCTGTCGGTCACAATGCGACGCAAGGGGCCGCTCTGCCACAGAGCCAACAAACCTCCGTCTCTGTGCTCCAGCAGAGCCTCTGCTCGCTGGGAAACATGAAGGGGTACAGCGCTCAGCTCCTGGAGCAACTCACTGTCCCTGGACTGCGGAGAAAAAAGAAAAAAAAGCACATTTAAGCCTTAAAGTTAGATCCCTATAGCATTGGCTGAGCCTAAACCACTAAATATTTAAGTATTCTGTAGTATCCAGTAGTTTGGTTACCTGATGTCTGAATTCAACAAGGTGATACTGTAATGTCTTGATTCTCTCCAGCAGCTTATTCTGTAACTGACAGCTCAAGTATTGAATCCGTGCCTGTGAAAACAACAACATAGGGTATTTCAAGGTGCCATGCTTTAATATAAAAATGTGGCAACATTTATTTTTATTTTTTAAGATTATTTTTGGGGCATTTTTAGGCCTTTATTGACAGGACAGCTCTACCAACTGAGCTATCTGGGCACCCAAAATGTGGCAACTTTTGTTGTTTTGGTGATACCTCCACTGCAGTTAGACTTTCCAAACAGCCACTTGCTCTCAGCATCAGCCTCTGATTGGCTAATTCCACAGACACACTGCCCAGAGTTTCAGGTTTGCTGCTGCTGTCTCTTTTCTGCACATCCAGCATCAAACTGCGATTTGTTCCCACACATGCCACCACAGTGACGTCCTCGTTCAGACCTGGACCTGGACACGAACAGATTGAATTCTTCATAATCCTAGTTTTAATATTTTTGTCATTTTTTTTGGAAGTTTGGCAGAGATAATTCTGTATTTACCGTTTGTGTAACCTGCTGTGGTCTGAAGACATCGTCCCTCTGCCGTCCAGTTCAGCCAGATCTTCTCTCTGCGGTCCAGTCTGGCCTGCACCTGGAGACCAGACCCCTGGGGCCACCACAGGGCACTGCTCCCCACCTCCACACTCCAATTACCAATCCTAGACTATGAAGTGTATACACACACACACACACACACACACACACACACACACACACACACACACACACACACACACACACACACAAGCACACGCACGCACACACACACACACACACACACACACATACACACACACACACGTTTGTACATGTACGTTCGTAAAGACCCTCACAGATAATTATTAAAAACATGATTGTGGTTAATGGGGGGGGGGGGGGGGGTATGTGTCAGACTATTTCTTGGCTGGGATGTTGCCAAGTCAGCCTGAGACTGAATAGCCAAGAAATAGTCTGGCACATAACCTTCTGTAAAAACCACAACTGGTCCTTACACACTTACACTTATTTTTGTACAGATTAAACTAACAAGCTATAACGTGTTAATCAGTGAGTTTGTGCTAGTATGTGGATTTTGTTCCTTTTGAACACAGCCAGGCTAGCAGGTTCCCCCTGTTCCCAGTCTTTATGCTAAGCTAAGCTAATCAGCCGTAGCTTAATATTAACTGACAAACATGAGAGTGGTATCGACCCTCTCATCCACCTCTAGAAATGTTAACTTCTAATGTTAACTTTTGAAGAAGTAAGGATCGACTCTTTATTTTCCAAAAGTGTCCTCCCACTCCAGGCTGAAAACTTAAATTGGTCCTCACAAAGACAGAAATACAAAAGCTCACACACAGAGAAGCTGCGATAACAGCCACATGTGTACAGAGTGCTATTTAATCCAATTCCGATAATGCCATATTACGATAAAGTCCTGGCAGCGAAGTAATAAAACCATCATACCAAATAATATAAAAGTGACATGACATGTCATGTTTAACTAAAGTTATAACTGAGACACATTATTGGTAATTAATCCCCAGAGGGTTGTTCACCTCAGAGAACAGAGACATGTTGGAGCCCTGAGCAGTAGAGGAGTTGATCAAGGCGAAGGTGAGGCTGCACTGGTGTGGCCGTCCTGTCACCGATAGACGGGACTGTGTGTAAAACAGCTCCTCTCCTGAGTTCACTCTGTGGGATCCTGACCACGACAAAGTCTGAGAGACACACAGTGAGAAAAAAACAACAGCTGAAGAAAAGAAATAAGCATCCTGAAAGTCTGAATACTTAACAAGACATTCACGTATATTGTGAAAAATACTTTCACCCAGGGACATTAAGAGACTGTGCACATTTATCACGGTACAACCACACTTCAAACTGAAACCCCAAACTATTATAAATCATTGCATGAGAAGGAAAGCAGTGAGAAATAAAAGATGCAGATGTGTGAACTCACTGGCTGTGGGGGGCAGAGGCCAAGCAGCACTGTGTGCTCCAGGCGATCCCTGAGGTTGGTCTGAATTTTAGTCAGGAGTGTGTGTGACAGACAGGGTGCAGGAGACACTTTTTCTAGGCCAACATTCATCTGAAGGCTGTGCATTCCCCGTGGACCCCTCTAGGAACAACACAGAAAACACCAAAATCAGCCATCTGCATGAAGCGAGAATACGTCATAGCAATGAAAGATTTTAGCTTTCAGAGTACCTGGTATTTCATGCTTTGCTTGACACTCCTGTTGTCCCATCTCAGCTCTGCATTCTGTGAATACGAGTTTCCCTCCTGACCCATTGACACACAACTTTTGACAGAAGACACTGACATCTACACACACACACACACACACACACACACACACGAACACGCACACGCACAATAACAAAGTTAAATGTATACTTTATACTGATGATCCTTTGTTGCTGTCACCGACACATCAAGGACTACAGCAGCTCCTGGACCTCCTGGAGCAGTACGGTCAGAACTAGGTCCCGACAGTCAACTTTAACAAATCTAAAATCAGGATCTTCTAACAGAAGCCCAGATTTCAGGAAACCATTTTTATTCAAATTAGGAAACACTCATCTAGATCACACCCTGTATTATGATGATGGGACTTAAAATCAGTGCCTTAGGGAACTTTGGTCTGGCAATGAATGCACTGAAACAAAAAGGATATAACACATGCTATGCAATTAGAAGAACATTTTACAAAGTAGACATAGCAATTAGAATTTAGACTCAAATGTGTGACAGTGCAATCCAACCAATTGCCCTTTATTGTAGTGAAGTTTGGGGACCACTTAGCCATCAGGACCACTCTAGATGGGACAAGCATCCCATAGAGGCGCTGCATGCAGAATTCTGTCCATTTGGTCCATAGTGAACACCCGAAGGAAAACACCAACCAATGCATGCATCACAGAATTAGGCCGCTACTCCATGATTAATTAAGAAAAGGACACTTCAATTTTGGTTACATCTCAAATTGAGCCCCCAAGACACCCTAACATTTCAGGCACTACAAACCCAAGAGCTGAACACCCAAAATAGTCCCTTCTATCAGCTGGTCCTCTGACTTAATGATCGAATAACACCCAATACTGTTCAACCTCAGACCAGCACTGCTTTCCAACCACTAATCAGATTAACAAAAGATGCCTATCTGGAACATTGGATGAATCAAACCAAGACTCAAAGCAAACTGAATTGCTATCTGGCCCTAAACCATGAATATAAATTAGCAGATTATCTCTTTACTGTCAAAGATACAAAGCAGAGACAGATCCTGACCAAATACAGACACAGTGACCATGGTCTAGCCACAGAGAAAGAACGACGCAAGAAGTCCTGGTTATCAACAGAGGAAAGAGTCTGTGGTCACTGCACGACAGGTGAGATAGAGACAAGGGGGGCACTTCCTCTTAAAATGTGGCAAATATAATTATATCATAATATAATAAGAGTGCTATTAAAGAAATTTGATTAGTTAATCCTAAACCTTGCATAGCTAGATTACAGTAAAAAAACAAATGTCATGCCAATAAAGCCTTGAAAAAAAAACATTGAGAGAGAGAAATATATATATATATATATATATATATATATATATATATATATATATATATATATATATATATATATATATATATATATATATATATAAAAATTAAGTAATTGCACACTCAATAAAGACTTATTATACATAAGTATACAAGACATATGAGGAGTTTTAAACTTGAAGAGAGTCCACCAACCTGTTGCGTTGCGAATAGAGCACATGCCTGCCCCCTGCTGGAGTTGTTCTGCCACTGTTTGTTCAGGCTGACGGAGATATTGACAGGGACTGTGGTGCTGTCCCATGACAGATGGGTCTGCACAATAAATAAATGTACAATAAAACTCATAACTTCTCATTTTGTATTTAAATTACACATTACACTATGCTAAATTATCAGAATTATTCTAAATTCAGTTTAGTTTCAGTAAATAACATTATGTATGATGTCCAATACAGTAGACATATGTATAACGTATTTAAAAAACAAAATCCTGACAGATTGAAACTGTGATTTGGTGATTTATGCATTAAATGGTCTTAATATTAGAAGCTGAAAAATGTGCTCCATTTCAGCTAAAATAAATAGAGTTAAAGAATACTGTTTCAAATGTTTTGAGAGCCTGAGGTGTGTCAAATTGACAAAAAATGGCGAAACTCATATATATATATATTTTAATAGTGTAAAATGAAGAGGTAAATGTGTGGCAGCATACATGGTGGCTGCTGCGTTGTTCCCTCTGTGAGCTGTGTGACAGTGTGTGAAGGGACATCTGGCTGAGTGTGGACGAGAAGGGCTGTGTCAGCTCCAGTTTGGTCTCATTCGTCTCCTCTGATCGGCTCCACGAGCTCAGAGCTCTGACCTTGAGATAAACAAATCGCAGAAAGCGAAAGAGACTTTTAATAAAAACATCAAGACACGTGTTTACATTTAACTGGACACGATTCATGGTGCATGTCATTACATTTTGAATATGACCATTTCTTAGTGGACAAAAAAAGGAGCCGAAAATATTTATTTGAATGAAGCCCTTCGCATTTTCAGGATCATGATACACGTTGTACAGTCTGACCTGCTCCAGTCGGCCATGCCTCGTCCAGCCCACTAAAACACTGTCCTGACGGCCATATAAGGAACGCTCGAGAGTCACCTCCAAACTAGTCCAACGGGGAATGCAGTTGATCTGAACTGAAGTCAAGAACAAGAGAAAGACATCAACAACCTGTAGTCAGCCACCCTAATGTAGGCATCCTGTTAGATGTGATAAAAATGGACAAACGTCCCTGTGGTGGTTGTAACGCTCTGCAGAGTTGGTCTGCAATAGTTTACCCTTCAGGCTCTGGTTCCCCATCTCCAGTGCTGGAGGTGCAGAGTAGAGACCAGACAAGATCAACTCCTGGCTGCCCCACACAGCTCCATGTTGAACTTGGTAGCTCCAGTTCCTAGCCTCATACACCGTCCTCACTGCGACAGTCCTGGGGAGCGGCTTTAACTACAGAACAAAGACGATCACTGAAACATTATCGATGTGGGTATGTCATGATGTTCAGGGTGTGGAAAGACAAAAATGTCTATTAAAGATTGATCAAGTGCACTTTTCTTTAGGTCTGACCATTGTGTTTGGTCATCCTTGACACCAGAATTAACGTGCAATATTGCCAATAGTCTTAAATGTAAATATAATATAATATATAGGCCTATATATTTGCTATATTCATAGTCAAGAGATATGTTAGCTATAAAATACCTGTGGGTATGAGTGTTTGAGCTCTAGAACTTGTCTCCATCCACTCTCTATAGCTGCCAGTTCCCCCAGAGCCCACAGCCTCCTCCTGCCCGACAACACCTCCACCAAACCTGCAACACTGGACTGAGACTGGTTCAGCTGGAGAGAGGGAAGATAGATGTTGACTCCTGTTGTGACATGCCATGCCCCTAAAACTCTTTAATTACTAGAACAAACGCATAGATAAGTATAACGTTACAACAGGATAACAATTGGAAGTCCAGTACAAATTTTGCATAGCACTGTTACTTCATTCTCGTTTTATTGGGATTTAATAATAAGAGCGCCTTTGAGAATAAGAACCCACCTGAGAGCGGACATTGAGCTGAGAAGGCAGGTAAACCAACATCCTGGGAATATTGTGGACCACCTTCACCATCAGGTCCTTGCTGGACAAAAGAAACTCGTCACTTATAGTATGCATATGTGTTTGATTGATAGAAGACCTTCTAAATGCCGGCAGTGTGATTGATGAGGTTTCAGTATGTGTACCTATGAGGCAGATGGTGTCCCTGGATAATGAGTGCCAGTGAGGAGCTGAGTTCAGGGTTCACAGCCATGGAGCACCTCAGCTGTGACTCAGTAAGTCTTCCCCAGGCCTCCACCTACATCGACAGTTGCAGAGATGGTTAGCACAGAGAAGCAAAGTTGTGGGAATTTTAATTGGATGTGACCCTCACCTGTAAGGCAGGGCTAGTTTGTCCCTGCACAGTGTGTTTTAGTGTTACTCTGGCCTCCTTGGACCCTCCATGTGCCCCCCAGCCTCCTACGTCCCCCACCACTCGGACTCTCCAGTCCTGATAGTGAACATCTACAGCAGCGCTCCGCAGAGGACCTGCAGAGAAGATCAATACTAGTCTTAAAGGTAAACACCATAATACTTAAAATAGCCCCTCATACCCATCATGAGAAAACAGTGTCTAAACCAACCATATTTATTTTCTTTTCCAAAGAGAAACTGAAAAAGGTACTGAAAAACAACCAAAACAGCATTTACTCATCCCAAATTTCAGGAAACAACATTAAAACACAAATATGAAATCCAGTTTTTAATACAATCTGACCTTTGAACTGAGCGGTCAGGGTAGTGTCCAGAATGTGCTGTGTCCCTGTCTGATTAGAAGCTGGTAGAGAGTAGGAGAGCAGCAGGGCTAGACGTCCATCGGCCACACTGATATTCAAGCTGGAGGCGAGCAGCTTGTGTCCGTCCACAGTGAGCCGAGCCCTGGACTGAAGCTGAGAAAAGACTCCCTGGATGGAACACAGGCCCTTGGAGAAGAAAATAAAAAGAGTTTTTTTTTTTAAGAGAAGTTTTTGTATCTACTCTTATGTGCAATACACCAATATAATGCAAAGAAGCAAAACATTACGATACCTCTATATTGAGTGGCAGTCCTCGCTCCCGTAGCCACGGCCAGCTGTGCCACATGGTTCCTCTGATCTCTTTGGTCGTTAGGAGATATTTCATCTTAAGTTTCACTCCCACATGCTGACCTCCAAACTGGGACTGTAATGTCAAGGCCTTCCCCTCAGCGGAGCCAAGCTCTACCTGCACACACAGTCACTGTGATATCAAGCATCTGAGAGATTGTACACCTTCATTAAAGTGCACTGTTTAGGCCAATCAACTGTCAGTTCTTAATGGTTGATGGATTCTAACCTGGATGCTGTTGTTTGCAGGGACTCCCAGTTTCTTTAGATAATTCACTGTGTGTCTAAAATGAATCTTCACTCTGACTGTTTCGGACATCTTTGAAACCGTCATCTCTTGAGTTAGCTGTAAAACATTCTGAGTATCAACTGCAGCAGCTGTTGCATACAGTAGAAGGTTGGTATGGTTATAAATGCATAAACAGTATATCATCCTAGACTTCAGGCTTGTGTGACTTAAAAAGAGCATTTCATTCCAAGAAGATGTTTTATACAGTGTTGCCTCCTACCCTTTGGCTTCCTGTACTGCTGTGTAGTAGGTAATAGTATGAGCCATTGCCATGAATCCCAGAATTCATTGTCAATGCAGCATTAACAGGGAGACCCAGCTTTTTCAATAGGGGCACAGAGTGGTTTAGATTGAGCAATGCTTCAATTGTATCCTGAAAACACAAATAAAATAGATGAAAATAGATCAATTAAGACTACATCTTTGTACTACAAGGGAAATGTGAATTTCATTGGATTTTAATGTATACAAATGTATGTATTTCCACACCTTAGTTTTCTTAAGAGCCACTGAAGTCTTTAACTCTGTATCATCTATCACCATGGAGACTTGAGATTCTGCAAGAGTTGGGGAGACAACCAACAATGCAGAGGACTGCATCTTGTCAGGACTACCCCACTTCTACAAACAAGAAAGTAAGTGATATATAGTGATGTTATTATAGATTAAATGGGCAGTCAGATGATCATGTGGTATGTTTACTCAACCTGAATCACTGTGCAGTTGTTGTGGTACACCAGCGACCCCTGCAGGCCTGGCTGTGACATCACAGCTCCTCTGACTCCAACTGTACACTCCTCCATCTGAATGAGGGCTTCGGTGTCATATTGGGTTTTTCCAGCCCTACAGGTGACTCTCAGTCTGCTGTGCTCCGGTAAACCTTTGAGAGCAGGAAGGTTGTGACTGAGCTCGCCCTCCACACTCAGCTCCGGCCAGGCCCTTGCATTCAGCCTCAGAAAACCCCTTTTGCCCTCCACATGGGTGTCCACCGTCGCTGTCCAGATACCATGAAGGTCCTGCCACACTGATCCATTCAAATGAGCCTAAAAACAAATGAATATCTTATCTTACACAAACACTGACTGAAGATGCCTCATTATTCCACACCTCCAAGTGGTGAGGCATTTACCTATAATAGACCTTTGCAGGAAAATCACAGTTAACTTACTGTATAAGATTATGGTATTAAATACACCTGGGCTTTTCCTAACTTGTCAATATGTCTGCAGTGAAAAAGTCTACCTTAGTGCCTCAGGCAATCATTAACGTTTGTAAGTAGTTTGATCTTTTCAGTATATTTAACTTCATTCAGACCATTAACTGTAGGCTATAATCAAAACAACCTCATCAAATCAACCTGTTTGACTGGCACACATTACAAAAAATCCCAAATTATTAATGTGATGGACATACAGGCAGAGTAGCCTGACAAGCCAGACCCACATCAAGCTGCAAATTACATTTGCTGCCACTAGGGTGTGTCTAGATTTCTAGGCTACAGGCAGAGACCCAGGTGAATACAACTTCATCTGTCAAAGCTTTAGTAATCATCCACAAAAGCATACAGTACCTCTAACATTGGGCACTTTGACTCCAGAACCCAGAGCATCTGTGTCCTTCCTTTGGCCTCTACGACTCTATCGGCTTTAATGTAACATGTCCCAGCTTTAATAAACAGGCCCCCAGCCTGCTCAGGGCCTCTAGGAGCAGTTGCCTCTACAGTGATTATCTGGGGTACACCTTGGATCCTCAGCCCAAGGAAGGAGTGTGTGAGGGTCCCAGAGAGACGTGCAGGCCTGCAGGACTGACTCAGCTCCAGGGAAAGGTCCTGGCTGTCTGCCCTCAGAGATGAGGTCATGGTAAGCTGGCAGGGGACGACTGAGAGGAGGGCCTGGAGAGCTAGGGACACTGGGAGGATCGTTCCCTGTGGCAAACACATACATGAAGGAAGTTAAGTGGTGTTGAGAGACTCAGATTGCCTACTGGTGGAAGGAGAGTTGACTCTGTGACTCTCTCCACAGAGGTAACAAGTCAAATAGGGGTGATAGTAATTTAGCAGATGTATCATCTGTTATGTTGTTCTGCTCTGCTGCTATAATAAATGAGCTGTGGCTTGACCTAATGAGCTGTAAACTGTATTTCAAAGGAAACTGTGTTAACATGGACAGGTGTGAATCATATAGAAAATCCAAGTTATTCTAACTGTGATGAAAGAAATGGCAATGTATTGTCACAGTTAGAGGTAACAATAATATTTATAACTTAAACACATTTTATTTAGGTTTCCACAAGCTATATAACACAGAACTGATTGATTGTCTGACCTGTAGAGCAGGACAGTAGTTGGTCACATTTACAGCGTAGGAAGACTGCTCCTCTTCTGTCTGTGAAGCCTTGATCTTCCCCAAATTACCCCTAAAATAACAACGTCCCAGCTCAAGGCCAACCTCCACACCAGGCAGATGTGCAGTTAAAACATTCAGTATTAATGCTCCATGGGCAGGAAATCCCAGCATCTGTACTGGCTCTATAGTGTGCTGTACAGATGCTTTCAGACCAATGTGGGGGTGACAAGTTAAATGCAGACTAAGGCTGCCTTTCTGTTCCCCCTCTACCTGGAGCACGGTACTGAGATTAGTTGAGCAGCCAGAACGGGTGATGGAGATGTTGGCTGAAGTCTGCGACGGCAGGAGAGTCTATAGAGGACAAATTAAAAAGTAAAGATTAGAACCAGGACTATTCTTCACTCCTTCGAAACAAATTAGATACAAATACTGTCTTTATAAAGTTGTGTTGTCAAAAAATGAACAAGCAGACACATGTACAGCGCTATGGGTATATAACTTTATAACATTCATTAATCATCAATACATCTATTTTAAACAAATATACTGAAATACACAAACGAGACCATTGCTAAAGGGATTCACTGCATTGCATTTTACATAAAGTGCAAAAAGGTTTAATATTGTTGAGATTATGAGATGCAAAACTATGATGTCATTAGTTTTGCAGGTACTTGGTCATAAACCAAAGTACAGGACAAATTAAAGTTTTGACTTAATGATGGTGCTCGGGGAAAAGACGGAGGATCACCAAAGTTATTTCAATTTATCTTGTGGGGAACATGAATGTTGTATACCAAAATTCATGGCAATCCATCCAATAGTTGTTGAGATGTTTCAGTCTGGACCAAAGTGGTGGACATACCGACAGACATACCTAAAGCTATGCCACAAGTGTAGCTAAAATCCATTAGGAGGTTAATGCTCATTTTAACCATGGTCTTGTTGATACTTTTTCATGCAGTATTGGTGTTATCAATGCAACTTGTACTGTACTGGAAAGACAAGATTCATCTCCAAGGTGCAGATGTTTCTTTGGTTTTCCTTCTGCTGGAAAACAAGTTTCCTAGCACTTTTTCTTGTTTCCTTTCTAACCTTCAGTAAGACACATCGCTGGTGGACAAAAATGTTCCAGCTGGTCCTTCTGTCCTCTCCTCCCTTGTGTTGATTTGCCAGGAGAAGCATGGAGCACACATCGCTTTCCACCTCAAATTCAGCTTGACCAGCCGTGGTCGACATGCTAACAGTGAGCTCCCCTGGTACAGCAGTGGAGGCCAGGTTTTGCTGAAGCATGACTCTCAAGGAGGTGGAGGGCTCCCAGGCAGCAGTCAAGTCTATCAGAGCAGAGTGGGTGTTTAAAGAGACCTGTGCACTTCCAGATAGGGAGGTGTCACTGAGCTGACCTGACCCCTGGAGGTCTACTCTGTTTGGGATGATGGAGGCAAGAGAGGCCCAGTGATGCTGGAGGGTCCAGCCTACTTCAGCCTTTTGGTCATTCAGCAGGACAGACAAGAGGCACTGACAGAAGTCCTGCTCATTTTCTAATCCCAAAGAACCTTTAAGTCCATCTTTCCTTGCTTGCCCATGTACGGTTAAAGAGGTTTTATGTGGTACACCCCCCTCAACTCTCCTAACCTGCACCCACACCAGTCTCCCCAACCCTTTACACCGGACAGACAAGAACAGACTTGAGGAGATTGAGTCCCATGCACCACTGACATCTGCCCAGATGTGACACCAGCTTTCCAGCCTCATCCGTCCTGTCATCTCTGCCTTATGCTTAATACTGCGGGTCCCAAACTCAAGCAGCCCATGCCAGCCATATAGCCCAGGCCTCTCCAACCTCAGTGCCACATTTAAATCCATTCTCCAAGGGCCAACAACCAACCCGATCCCCAGTGCCCACCTCTGAGGCCCAGGCCGGAGCAGGAGCCTGAGACTAGATTTAGTGGGCACGCCCAGATACGTCAGCAGTAGCACAGAAGAATGAGTGAGGTTAGCTCTGAGCTCCTTCTGACCGTTGGAACTGTAACAGCCTTTAACTTGAGCACTGAGGCTAAAGTGAGCGAGCGACAGGCCATAGCAGAGCCTTTTGTGTGGTCTATAGGAGCGAAAGACTCGTACCTCCACAGGGCGACCCGCCACATTTCCATAGCACTGGGCTGAAAGTCGGTCTGCAGTGGTGTCCCCTGTGCAGTTCATCTGTGAAAACAAAAACCCCTGTTGGTAAAGTTTGTTTTTCAAAGAAGAAACTGAAGGAGGAGACAGTAGAATTTCTGAGGATTACTGAACTTTAGAACAGCCACATACAATTTTGTGGTATACCAAAATGCTAATCTGAGCCCTAATTAGGAAACAACGCCTGTTTATGTTGAAATAGTATTTCTGTTTTATTTATATCACAGTGTGCTGCTGGAATAGTGGGTCAACTACTTTAAAGGAATATTTTGGGAAATATGCTTATTCTCTTTCTTGCCGTAAGTTAAATGAGAAGATTGATACCACTCTCCATCCCCAAATTGAAACAGCAATATTTGTACCCTGCATGTAGGAACTAAACCAGTTAAATGAATTCTACAACACTGTAACATTGGCAAATACAATTAATTGGAGGTGCTGGTATTTTGTTACCTTTGAACAGAGCCAGGCTAACTGTTTCCCCCTGGTTCCAGTCTTTATGCTAAGCTAAGCTAGCTAGCTGTAGCTTCATATTTACTGTACATACATGGGGATGTAACAATGGAGTCAAGTGCGGTGTCCCCCAGGGATCAATCTTTGTGCCCTCTTTATTCAAATTATATATTTGGACTGGAAAAGCAAATCTTTTTATCACAGTGATACTGGTGACACAGATTTACAGATCTTCTCAACTCACAGAATTCACCACAGAGTGCCACTGGAGGTCGTTCTTGCCTGTGGCCATCACACCATATATAACTCCACCCTCTGAGTGTTATACAATTGGAGTGTCAAAACTGGACTACACAATCATATTTCCATATCACATCTCTATAATGTATATATATTCTTGGACAATTATGTGAAATAATTGCTTGTTGCAATAATTTATTAGTTACATATGCAATAGGCTACCTGACATTATTATTAACATAATATGTTTCAGCCACTTGTTCACTGCTGCTACTTATGTTCACACTGTACTCCAATAGCATTTGTACAATCCATTTAATAGCAACATAATCTTTTTAACCTAATCTTACTTTTCTTTTACTTAACTTTTTATTTCTTGCACTTTAGCTATGTTACTTTATGCACTTATAGACTAGTTTTTTCTAGTTCTTTCTTTTTCTTTTTTGCCTTAAATTTGACTGTGAGCAACTGCAACTTAACAATTTTCCTGAGGGGATCAATAAAGTATTCTGATTCTGATTCTTACCAGTGATATATGGCCTATGAATTAACTGATTCACTCAATGTGCACAATGCTCCAAAACTACGTAAAGATCATGGGTAAAGATTAAGACAGTCAAACTTCTCTTTTTCAGTCATAGGTAGAAATCTGCAAATAATAGTGTGTAAATTATGTAAAATGTACCTGTAAAGAGGAGGGTATGACTCCCTGGAGCAGCTTCATCTGTTGCCATAGAGACAATACCAACATAGCTGCGCTGTTTTTCGATCCAACGTTAAAAAGGATGTCAATCATTCTCTCATCTTCCATGTGAAGGACCAAGCCTGTGTCCAGACCTTCTGTTTCTAACTAACAGTGGAAAGAAAAACATACAAATACAGGAAAGACAAATAGGCATGTGTACATATTCAAGATAAAACACTGATGCACCTAAGGTCATTAATAAAACATGAACTTGCAAGGGTTAGAAAAATTGAAAATAGTCCTGCACCTGGTAATGTGCTTTGGCTTGTATAGAGCTTGATACACCTGTTTTCAGCAGGGCTTTGACTTGATGCTGCAGCCTGGAGAAGTACTCCCATCGTGGGGTAACCTGGTCTGTCTTGCCTCCATTAAACTCAGCCTTTAGATGTTCAGGTCCAGCCTGAAGCTCTGCAAGGACTGACAGTCGACCACCATCCTGGGCCCACCTCACCTGGGCATTACTGCTGGCAGGTACACCTGTATTCAGAAGACAAATAGACTGAGACACCAGGAGAGATCATAATGTTTGAAATGTAAAATATGTTATGTATGAAGTAATGATTTACCTGTGGCATTGAACAGGTGGAAGGAGTGAGATAGTCTGGTGTAGACCTCGCCCGTCCTTCGACCCCCCAGTCGGCGGCTTACATTCACACACAAATTCTCCGCCCCTAACCAAACACACAGCCAATCACGGGCCACATGGAATTTCTTTCCCATCATGCCCTCTTTATCTTCACCGTCTGAAGAATCTCCGGGATCCTCCTGATGCCTCAGCTCCGCACTGTACAGGGTCTCCATCACTCTAACTCTCAGCTGTCCTACAATTATATGAAGTAAAAATGATTCCTCAGGATGTTTTTCAGGTAAAGACAATGTCCAAACTAAACGCTTTCATGTAATATTAAATTAGTAATTGTATCAAATAAACCTCCACCTTCAATGAGGGTGTCAGACCGTCCCAGCACCCCGTCCAACCCCAGGACTGGAGGCAAAATAGCGAGGTTGGCCATGGAGTGCCTCAGGTCCCCGGACACAGCCAGCTGTAGACCCCGGGTGTCTTTTAGCGACCCTTTGACCTGAGCCAGCAGAGCCTCATGCCCCTGTGTATAGGAGCCATGTAGAGACACGCTGCAGGAGACAGGGAACAGTGATGCACTGGAGTTCAAAAGTCCATGAGTCCAAGAGACATTCAGCATTGTTTATTACATATATGATCATCACTGTATATCTGATAACGACAAAATGATAAATTTAGACAGTGTGATAAAATACAGTTGGATGCACACACCTATCTGAGGACATGTTGGCAGCCAGGTTTACATGCAGGTCAGTGGCAGAAGGCAGCAGGCTCTGGGATACATTCAACCTCAGTCCAATGGCCGTGTCTCCCCTAAGGAAGGAGTGGGACATCTGGGCGTCCAGCTTCACCCTGTCTTTTCCATCAACCCTCACATGTACTGAGCTACTTCCTGTACCAGCCACTGCAAACATGTTTGCAGTGGCATTTACCTTAACAGGAAAAACAACATAATGAGAAAATAGCTCAGATGCTAAAAGCAGACAATTTTTCTTATTTGTTTTTTATAAAATCAACTCGTTGTAAGGCTTTTTTTTTTATTTGACTATTTTGGGACCACTGAATGAAATAATTTGTCCAAACACAAAAGCGGCCCACCTCTAATGTTTTGGGAATCTTTGATTTGAAGGGATGGCTGAGAGAGGAATAAAGACCAACTCTTCCTGAAGTTCTATTGAGCTGTACAGAAAGCTAAAAAAAAAAAAACACCAACAAATTCATCACAACACGCTGCCGATTAAACAATAATTCAAATGCTGAGTTGGATTTACTCACTTGGCACTCCTGTCGCTCTATTCTCAGTTTCCCTCTGGCCTGATAATCAAAGTCACTATTGTTTTTGGGGTTCCAAAATACATTTCCCTCCACTATAGCGGAGGAGGGGAGCTGCAGCTGTAACAGTAATCACAGTGAACTGGTCACAAGTTTGGCCTTTTCTACTGTAAACTATACTGTACGCTGTTGGAGGTGGACTTACATCACTTGTTACAATTCTGACTGCAATTACCATACATCATACAAATCAGCAATTTTTAATCAGTAAAAAGTTGTTTTCCTGAGTAGAGAGGTCGATTTACCTGGAGCTGATGGGAGAAGTTGGCTCTAACTTTAATCGCTTGGTGACTTGAGTGCAAAGGGTTCAACTGAACTTGTCCAAAGAAAGTCAGTCTCTCCTTGCTACCGACCCGTAACCTCCCCTGTATGTCTTTCTGGGTCTGAGAAGGAGGGTGCCATATTTAAAACATATATTATTTAATACACAAATGTTGCCAATATTCCCCTAGATTTTCCACCTTAGGTATATAAGTTAGATGCATTTGCATTTAAATGCATTGTCCACGTTTTGAGATCAACATCAACAAGTATTTCACTGAAGTTAGGTCATATTTACCTGTGAATTAAATATTAAAATCCAACATTTTAACTTACTGTACATTCAATTCTCATTAAACTCTGCGTGTTTTATGTATGATTTTGGACATATTTCTCTGTAATTCAGTTTGTAATTTACACATTTACCTGGTTGCTGGTTATGGTCACACAGATTTCCGAGTCTGAAGGAATAGTGTCAGAGCTGAAAGGATGGATGAGTCCAGAACAAACCTAAATATCAAGGAGAGCCACAAAAAAATTAAATCTCTAAATACAGTGATTAAATACTCCCTAACTTTCTGTTTAAGTATCATGTGTTGAGTTAATAAATCAACATGGGCTAAACTTACAAAAGGGCTTGGTGGTCGGTAGCCGAAGGTGAGGGTGTGGATGACCTCTCTATTGCCATGAAAACCAGCTTTCGACTCCAGGATGTAGAGGCCTTTGAGGAGGTCGATGGTGAAAGTCTCCCGCAGGAGGAGAGTCTGAGGAAAGGCCTGGAAGGGCTGTCTGTGCGATATGGCGTCGCTATTAAAGTCAGCAGTGTTCTCGCTGCCATTGTTTTATTGTAATAAAATCACAACCATCCTAAAATAACATCAACAGATTAGTTCCAAGTCAATCAGATTGAGACACAGACCTGAGCTGGAGCATTGCTGTTTTCTGATACATCTTCTTGTCCTTCCTCAGCTCCTCTACTACTCCCTCAAACTCCAGTTCTGTGGACGGACTCTTCGGCTTCGAGAAAGTCATCTTCAGTATCGCTTGCTTCTTTTTCAAATTCTTAAAGAAGTTAGTAGATAGTCATTCTATTATATGCCTAAAAAGATTTAACTATGAGGGGTGAAAGTAACAACAATTATTGATAAAAATGGAGGTGATGAAAATGCATGTGAATTGAAAAATAGAGTGATACAAAATTGAGTGATTTGATGTATCATGTTTCATATAATGAAAACAGGGCCATGTTTCATAATTTTCCCCATCTTACATTCATTGAATGTATAGTTTACAGAAAGCATTTTTTTGTTACTTCAGCCCAAAATGTCAATCAAAAACCACGCCCACTCCACACAGTGGACATCTGGCAAAAATACCTGAACAAACGTACCAAGATTCGTTAAAATCCGGAAAAAAAAAGATTTGAACCCACAATTGCCACTTGTTAATTTGTTAATTACTTGTTAATTACTTTATGTTACTTGCACCCTTGAGGCCACTTCCCGGCAATTCTGTGTTGTGTGATGAATGATGAATGTAAAATGGGGAAAAGTATGAAACGTGGCTCTGTTTTCATTATATTGTGACTTTTTAAGTCACTTGATAATGTATCACTCTATTTTTCAATTCACATGCATTTTCATCTCCTCCATTTTTATCAATTAGTGTTTGTTACTTCCACCCCTGATGGTTCTCATAACATCTTGCCAAAGGACTACAGTTGAAAATTAGCCGGCAGGCTAACACTAGCACATTTACAGAAATGTTAATGAATGTGCACTGTTCTTATTAATAAATAAATGAAAAATGATATTTAACACCCATTCCACAGACACGGCCCAGTGACGCCACCCACCTTATCCACAGTGTTCAGGGCGGCAGCGAGGCTGACGTTGTGCTTGCCATAGGTGGAGGCCATCTGCAGGGTGTGGCTGAACTTAAAAGTCTCCAGAGAGAGGTCTCCTCTCAAAGGTGAAGTCCACAACGAGCTCAATGAACCAGAGGCCTTCACACTTCGCTTCCCCACCATGACCCACCCTCCTGCCTAAGGAGGAGTTGGAGGGGCAAAAGGCAAAGCAGATTTTGCAGTACAATTTTCCTAGTTGGTGCTAACAAATAAAATTCTCATTATGACTTTTTTTTTCTTTCTGAGTCAAATACAAAAAAAATTGACACTTTGAATGTTCAGATGGAGCAGCCTCTCCTCTCCTTACTTGGATGTAGGTGGCAGCTGATGTGTAGAGCTCCAGACGGGCCTCCCTCTCTCTGCCTCTGTCCCTGTAGAAACCCTCCAGCATGAGGTTAGGGATGGTCAGCCACTTGCTGGCTGTCAGCTCTGAGGTGAGCTGGAGCGTGTGGTGCTGGTGCTGGCTCAGTTTGTGGGCAGTGTAGATATACAGCCAAGGCGTGTCCATGTTAAATGTGCCTGGACGATAGTAAGCGAGACATGATGCTGACCAGTGCCTCACTGCTGGTATAGACTCCAATAATAACTTAAAAACTTAAAAATTCATATGATTAATTATAGCCATTTTACCTTCCCATTTTTTCTGCGGGGTGTCTTTGGGAGGGCTTTTCCAGTGTAATCCAGCCACCAGCGGCATCAAGTTGTTGTAGTTGACTTTGAGGTGAGTGCTGCTCTCCGACCCGAGCTGTCTCAGGTGAGAGTGCAGAAGCTGAGTCCTGTAATTTAAATTCTTCTCTGGCACCTGGAGACTGAACTGGAATAACATGATAGGGGAATATTTTATTGTATTTCGGACAGAGAAAATATGCATTAAATGCTAAGAAAATGTCCATCCAAGGATTATTTCACAGAGGGCAATGCATTTATAAATTTATATGTGTGATGATTTGAAATAAAAAAGCTTTTGGAGGCATCACAGAGGTCTGTTTACCTCCAGTGTGTAGCTGGTGTGATTTTGTGTGGATTGGTTTTTGAAGGACTGGCTCAGAAGAAGTGTGCGTTTGTTGTTGATCTCATCCCAGTGTTTGCCGTAGCTCATGTCCAGGGCTGATTTAATGTGGCTGGGGCTTTCCTCGTGCCTGAGGTGGATCTGTGGAGGCACAGAAAAAAGAAACCACGGAGAGAACCTCTGCTGTTCAGTTACCTGTTTCACCCAACTAGGAATTAATCAGTCTGAGAAGCTGGAAATCAGCAGCATAAGCATGCATGGAAGAACCACTCACTCTCACTTATCACTCAATAAGTATTACAGTAAGATTCATATTAACAGCTTATGTGACATAAACACACAGTGGGGTTCATTATCTCCAGGTACCTTGTGGTTGATAGGAGCCGTGTTGGAGCAGGAGAACTCGTGATCTGCTCTAATGATGTATGTAAGGTTTGAGTCCCTCTCACTCCTTAGTCTCTGAGACGTGTAGCACTCCTGACGCAGATACCGGGCATCACCTGTATAGGGGTCAAAGGTCAGGACGAACTGATGTTGGAGAAATATTTATGAACTACATATTCTTCCTGAAAGTGAGACGCTGCAAAACTGCTCCATTTCTTCAAGCGTAAAGCAATTTTGCTAATTGGCGGACCCTAATGGCAAGATAGGCAACGTAATATTTTTTCATTCGCTCACCTCCCAGACCATATTTGAGCCTGAGTGCGGAGCTCCACAGTGAGCCCTTCTGCTCCATCAGTCCCAGCATCCTGGTGCCGACCACACCGGGTAACAGAAGCTCCGCCTCCACAGAGTACTGCCTGCTTCTGCCATCCTGTCTGCGCTCCAGGGCCACTAATGTCGGTAATGATGAATATAGCAAAATTACTTTTTCAATATAAAACTCATGCTTTCAAAGATAAATAAACGCATATCATTTGGTAGTTTGTTGAGTACCTGACAGTGATGCAGTTTCTCTGAACACATTCTTCACTGTGGCAGAGAAGCTGGTCTTCCTACCCAGTCCACGAGTAACATTAGCAGAGAGGATCATGGGATGTCCATTAGCGGCCATTTTGGCTTCAAGGTGATACCGCGTTCTCTGCTCTGACAGGAGGGTCTGAGTGTCGACCAAACCCTAAAGATTACAAACTAATTAACATCTTTTATGACTGGAAAATGTTAAGAGTAATATCCTACAGCAGAAATCACGTTACAGAATATTTTAACACTTACCATGATATAATAATGAACACCATCAATCAACAGCTCCAGCTTTCCTGATTTTATGTTCCTCTCTTGTTCAAGATGCCCTGAGAAAACAACACATTTTCAGGATTAAACCCTGACAGAAGTTGGGATTTTGTGTTTGTTATGGTGCTTCTCTATGACCAACCTTGTATGTGGATGGTTTTCAGAGGGTGGGTGATCCTTAGCAGCAGTCTGTGAGGGTTGAATGTCAAGTCCACAGACATGTCCCTCGGGATAGAGGACTGAGGTGTGGCCAGGAGAAGGTGAATGGAGGCCTCTCTGGGGAGCCACGTTCCTCTCTGAAACATAAATTGGGACAGCTTGGGGTGTTAGCCACTGTGGGACTAAATAAAGAGATCTCCCACAGGTACATACAAAGAGAAAATCATCTCAAAGATTAAACTCATCCGTAGATCTTTGTATTTCTTCGCACCTGAGGGAGCAGCGAGTAAGCAGCCTCCAGCAGGTAGTAATGGAGACCTCTGTCCAGCTTCAGCAGCCTGAGGGAGAGGTGGACAGGTCCTGGAGCGGGAAGGGAAACACCTGTGGCAGCTAATGGGTAAGAGGCATTGGAGCACAGCTGCCAGCCGACCATCTTGGACCCTGTGAGGAAGCAGAGATCAGTGTTTGGTAAAGAATGTAACTATTACATTGTGACCATCGCAGGAAGTCAGCCGATCAATCAAAAGATTACAGCTGACTTTCACTTTATGAGATAAATGTTCTGATGCATAATTACATGGTTTTATGCCAGAAAAGAGAACAAATGGAACTAAATTGATCATAATCACATATTTAAAATCCTGCCATTACACTTACACACAAACATGCAAATATACACACACACTTACAGGAATAAGCGTGTCAGTATAACGGCACAGGCTAAAGACTAAAAAAGTAAAATTGCAATCTGTATGGTATTTAAAAAAAAGTCAATTGTCAGATCTCAATCTGCAACAAACTTTCCAACAACTTCTGTGTGTCATGTATAAAGCCATACAGAGTGTTTAAGGACTTACATGTCTTTGGTGTGCAGGTGGTTTTCTGGACTCGACTCTTCGGTCCCTTTATCTCCTCTCTGTGGTCTCCACTGAGCCGAAACACTCTGGAGCTGGTGAACACAAAAAAACACACTCTTAAGGAAAACAATATTCAAAACTAACGTACACTGTGTGTAGTTTAGGTTTTTTTTTTTTAATTCAATTGCACTTTATTATCGCTATGCTTGTCATTCCAAGATAGAGTGCAATCTTTAAACATATATGAACAGACACACTGGAGGACTTTTCGAGAGGCAAACTAATTTAAGTCCTGTACATGATAATTCATGTTGTATGGTAATGCAGTTGATAAGCCAACATGATCTGAGAGGCTAAAACAGGCACTTCTGTCCAACCTTCTCTCTCCCTCATTTTTTTTTAATAGTTTTTGGCCCAGATAATACATGTGAACCCTCTCTTAATCCTTGCAATAAATGCCCTCACTTACCTGAGAGAGATGATGTCCATGACATCCTCCGGTGTGTTAAGTGTGACCCTGACATCCCGCCCCTCCTGCAGCTGAACACTGCCATCCAGACTGGTGGAGCTCGTCAGCTCAGAGACCCACTCCACTGCAGCCTGACCCAAAGCACCATCAACCCCCATCCTGGCAGACAGCCCCACATAGGCACTGAGAATAAAGAAACAGCAGTTACACTTTGAAACCACAGGTCAGAGTTGTAGCTCCTGTTACTTTTGGTTATATGGACGTACTTGGGTTTGATGTATCCAGTCAGGGAGAAGAGAGAAGTATCCCTGTAGTTGACGTTGCCCTTCAGACGCAGCGACAGGAGGGAGGTCATGTTGATGCCCAGTTTGACGGGCAAACCAGACAGAGACGGTAAAACCAGCTCGTCTGTCATCAGCACGGCCCTATGGTTCAGCTGAACCTCATGACCCTGGAGGACAAAGAGGAAGGAAGGCAGATTGAGAGAGAAGACAGCAGTGTGTTTGTGTGTGTGTGTGTGTGTGTGTGTGTGTGTGTGTGTGTGTGTGTGTGTGTGTGTGTGTGTGTGTGTGTGTGTGTGTGTGTGTGTGTGTGTAAATGAAAAGGCGGGGTTAACAGACAGAGAAGAGACACAGCAACTGTGAGAACAATCTACCTCCAGTGTACCTTAAGCAGTTTGACAGATAGTCCTGCCACGCTCAGCGACAGCTGGTCAATTTGATTGTAGAGATCTTTGCATGTGAACAAGCTGAGCTCATTGCCAAACACCTTCACGCCGACCCAACACTTGGGCCTATTCTCCTCGGTTCTCCACCTCCCAAACAACTGGAGAAGACAAAGCACAAACATGTGTTGCAGACTGATTATCACACTCATTTAACTCATGTAATAATCTTCCTTGGATTGTAAATCTTGTATTTTATCTTGACAACTTTTAACTTTCTTATTACTTTTCTTGTCAGAGTCTTTCTTGTTGTTGCTCTATTTACTCTTTGTTGCTTGAAATGCTGGTTATTAAGGTTAAGGCTGAAGTGATTAGTCAATGAATCAATTAGTTGATCTGCAGAAAATGAATTGCCAATTGTTTTGCTGACTGATTAATCGTTTAAGTAATTTTTCAAGCAAAAATGCCAAACATTGATGATTCCGGCTTCTCAAATGTGAGAATTTGCTGCTTTTTCTTGTCTTTCAATTCTTGTAAACGGAATATCTTTGGGTTTGGGGCTGTCTATCAGACAAAAAAAAAATGTTAGTTGCCCTAATCTAGGTATCAAAAAATAACAGTATTGACCAAAAGTCTAAAATCTAAAATGTAATGTAAATGGCTACTAGTCTGCGGCAAAAACCTCCCCACCTCGTACAAAAGAGAGATGACTGTCTTACAACATTCACAGTGACCTCACCATGGCCCTGGCTTGGCTCAGATAACTGTTTGTGCCAGATAAACACATTTCTTTTTCTGCACTATGGCCATTGTCTGTTTTTCTTCTTGTCCTCCTAGCCTCTTTGGACTGCGACTTTCGACTTTGAGCCATAGATTCTTCATCAGAGTCGTGGGTCTGGTGACCAAAAACGTTTTTCAAAAGTGGTTCAGCATTTTCGACGTGAAGGTCCACCTTAATTGGGAAACAAAATGCATGCATTTAACACAGTTAAAAAATACTTTAATATACTTTTAGCAATCCAATGGATATCAAACTCACTTCCAAGAGGTTGTGAGCTCTGCCATGAAAATAAAGCGTCAGGTTGGCAGTGGCAGATCTTGGTAGAAATGATTTGGGAGAGAAAACCAAAGATGTTTCCACATTTGTAATTCCCATGCCTGAAACAGACAAAGGAGCAGAAAAAAACAGAGCTGTGGGCACAAGCGACACCTTTAAATGCACCACCGACTCCTATTCAAGTATTACAAATGATTCAGTTTATCTCAACTTGGTGTGCATATGCATGGTAGAGTTAGTTTTCCAGTCATGGAAAATTCGGACAATTTGAAGCTGAAGTGAAGCCATTATTACCTGATGAAACAGTGTAGTCTGAATAGGAGGAGAATTTCAAAAACTCAGCTTCAAAGTCTCTGCTGATAATGTTGTCAGGCAGTGACTCGATTAAGGCCTGCTTCATGGGGTCCTCACTCCTCAGGACATTAGTCAGGTGACTCCACACAAATGAGCCCACTAGAGAAGCAGAAGAGAAAGGGCTTTTACAAATATAATTTTTTAGCCATACAATTGTTGTTTCGAGAAAAGCATATTTCTGCAGTTTACGTAATAAAATGTTGTGATTCACTGTAGCAAATGCTTTAAATAGATACAGAAATTTGGTACTTATAAATTGTTTATTATTTTGGAGAAACATAGTAGAATTTAAATTGGCCTATAATTAGAAAAACAAACTGGATCATCAGCTTTTTAAAGAAACAAATGTAGCCAATTTCAAAGGCCCCATATTGTAAAAAGGTGAGATTAAAAAGCATGTCTATGTGCTATATAAAAATACTGTGACAGTATAAAAAAGCTCAATCTACAGAGAAATGCAGACAGCCGTATTCAAAAACAGTGCCTTTAAACGAGTTGTCAGGACTTCCGTATGGTTGTGATGTCACAACTATACTATATATATGTAGGTAGGGCCGTTACAGTCATTTCCCGGCTGCAATGACGGTGCAGAGACGCAAAGAGCACCAATACCAATCAGAGCAGACTGGGCTTTTTCGGGAGGGAGGCTTAAAAAGACAGGCACTAAAACTGAGCGTTTTAGACAGAGGGTGAATACAGGTATATTCAGACAGTATGAGAAAAATAGTGTGTTTTTTTTAAATTAAAGCATGTAAACATGTTCTAGTAGAAACCCAAAATACAAGTATGAACCTGAAAATGAGCATGATGTGGGACCTTTAAGTCCTTTAAACACCACTACTCAGAGATCAAGAAAATACAAGTAAAAGTGGCTGCAATAAACAATGTCTGACAATGAAAGCAGAGCAGAGCTATGATCATTAACAGGAGAGGACTCGTTTTCACTGGGAGAAGCTGCTATGAGCATCCCCTCTACAAACCACAGAGGTTTCAATCAGACCTTGGCTGGAGGTCTCGTTCCTCAGCGTCGTCTTCACCACTTCAAACACGTCCTGATCGGGGCAGTGCATGAGCTGCTGGTATGCAGCGATTCTGACCTCAGGATCCTCCTGGGAGAAGCGGTACAGCTGCAACAGCACAGATCTCTGGAGGAAGGAAACTGCTGTCAGTCACTGATGTTAGCCTGCCGATCATCTCTTCACCTACACCTCAACTCATCATGAATCAATTAGAAAGTTAGCCTTTGTGATATGAAGACTTATTATATTTACATTTGAGTGACTAAATCTTCTCTTAAAAGTGAATGTTGACTTGTAATTAATTACTAGGTATGGGACCAGTGTCCTATTTTGAGTTATGTAGAGTTCCCTCAGGCTAAGCTTTTTTCCTCACATATTCAACAGAACAATATGTGAAAGAATGTGCGAAAGACATTTCCTGATGTTATTGTTGCAAATGAATGACGTATTAGTTTCAGAATCAACTCACATCAGCTGAGCAGGGAAAGCGTCTGAATGCTTGGATGGCAGCAAGTCTCAGCTCCAGTGTAGTTGAGTGGCCGAGCATGAAGTGGTTTAGCAGAGGAATGAAGACCGGAGCAGACAGACCGGTGTTTCCCACCGATTTCAGTGCATAAATAAGCTGTTTGACGACAAGATTTATGCCTATTAGGCATTGTTTATGTAAAATAGTTTCAAAACAATCATGCTTTAGACAGTTACATCAAACCACCAGGTTTCATGTTCATGTTTCAGGTTTCATGATGGGAAATGCACCTTGTGTGCGTCTGAAAGCACCTTCAATCGAGTGGGTTGTTCTCCCTCGCAGCCCTCCTTCAGGGTTTCCTTAAGCGTCTGTATAAAGGTCTGTACCTGCGGAAGTTCACTACAGGAGGCTTGAGACCTTTGGCACAGTTGATAGACCAGAGATGATCCAGCTAACAGCGCCTTGGACCGCACCTCTTGGACCTCCAGTAAGGCCTAACACAGACAGCAAAGATACAGTATGTGCTGAGCCTCTAGGCCTTAATCTTTCTTTCACAAGTGCTATAAGAAATTATGAGGATGTTTACTCGCATGGATAGATGCAGAAGCTACTAATCTTACACATTTCTATATGATATCTCTGACATCAATATGACTAATATATCTCAGCAGTGAATACAAAGAGTAGCATTGATCAGAGGTTTAGGTCACATTTATGTCACTTAGAGGTTCCTACATTGATGGAGTCGATGATCTGTGGCGATGGATGAGGGATGAGGGCTATGGTGGTGAGAAAAGCATAAGCCTGCTCCTCCTCCAGGTCTTTGTTCCTCATTAGGTCAGTCAGTAGTATGATGCAGTTTTCAGATCCACAGGCTGGTAATGCATCCAACAATGGCTGCCTGTCCAACCAGTTATTCAACATCAGTATGAACCTCTGCTGTATGTATGCAGCCTGTGTCATGGTGTTATAAAAATGGCTGCTAGCTGTTATCCTGTTTCCAGTGTTATGCTAGGTTAACCAGCTGCTAGCGGTAGCTTTATATTCAGCTGACAGACATGAGAGTGGTTATGTGCCAGTGAGTCATGCAATAAACAATAATCCACAAGATGAGGGACTGCCACACCTAACTGAAACAAGGATATTGTTAACTATGTTACCAGTTACACCTTTGATTGACAAGTCAAAATGTCCACTATGATAAAGGTATATATTACCTAATTGCTATATTCTGTGATAGAGGATACTTAGGACTAAGGACCCTGTAAGTCATCTGTGTCTCAGAGTAGTTTCTGATTAGATTGGCTACTGTCCCACACAGACTGTCCTCTGTTTACTTGTTGACTTGGTCAGAGGTTGTGCATTTTATAATCATAACCCACAAACAAGAGTGCATTCAGCTTTAATCCAATTTTACTAGTAGCACAAGATATTATATTAACTATGACAAGTTTGGAAATGTCCAAATATCCGACATGGGGATAGATTAATGAAGAACTAAATTACTCTATTATAAAACACTGAGGAAATACTGACCAGTCATTACGGCACTTGAAAGATGCTTCCTGCCAAAGTGTCTTGAGTTGAGAGAGAGTCAGATCTCTCAGCTGGAAAGCCAACTGAAGGAACTCTTGTGATGCCTAATAGCAAATCCAAAGACAAATATGGACTTACGTTATAGGCTTCATAAAATTAAGAAAATTTACACTCTCCAGTTTTTTCAAAACTATTCCTGCTCAAGCAGAACCAATCCCCTACTGCAGAACTGTGAACACACTTTTTCATCCGATCAATCACCTGATCCCCCATACAGTAATTATATCACAGAGCTCTGGGTCTGACGGCCTCTTTTAAACACCTCCCATGTAAACAGACTATGATGAAGGTTGCCAGATTAGGCTTGACTGGCCTCCTGTGTGTGGTGGACATTAAAATGATACACAACAAATTCTCAGGGGAAGCCAACCCGCGAATACAAACACAAACAAGCCAACAGTGGTCTGGCAGGGTACGGGCTACTTAAAAGTGATTAATATTGTTTTGATGAAAAGGACGCAGCGTATAAGTGTAAGGCAGGTAAACTGAAACATACAATAAGTATGTATATACAGTCAAAAGCTGACTGGAAACTGTTGAGTCCTACCAGTTGTGGGTCTGAGGTGAGGCTACATAAAATCCTGACAGTTTGACTGGCTTGCTGAGGTGTTGATGCTCTGGCTTTTTCGGGCCTTGCAGCCCCCTCGTCCTCAAATTGCAGGTCAGTTAACACACCAGGACCTAAGGAATCTGCATGAGCATTAACGAGAACAGGCATCAAGCATGTCTGTAAAACAGTGTTAGTATAATACTAATACTAAGCGCAACTGCAAAAGTATCACTCCTGACCTGCTCCTGAAGGAGTCCCTGGCTGGGCTCTGAGGAGAAGCAGGGTGGACACTGTTTGGGTCTTCACCAGCCCTGCAGTCGTGGACCATGTTGCCATGGAAATGGCTTCAGTACAGTTGACCTCTTCCATCACTCCATGCAACCCATGCCTCTGAACACAGTGCAGCTCTGACTGCACTGACTAGCAAAAACACAAGAAAACAAACCTCTGATCATAAAAGTGTGAATAAATGCTATTGAACCAAATGTCTGATGTCGTATTGATAGTAGTGGGCTAAAAAGGACATCCTCTTATTCAGTGGTGCAGTAAAGTGACAGTAGAATGTAAACTCCCCTAAAGTGGCCAAGTCAGTGTCCACATTGGTAGCCATGTTTTTAACAAAGACAGAAGAGAGGGAAACTCACTGTATCTTCAGTTAAAGATACTGAATGGGGCCAGAAGTTTGCCAGCCTGGACTGTTGGCATTGCTTTATATCCCTGCTCTTCAGCAGAACAGGTCCTCTCCTCTCATACCTGCTGGTGCACGTCCCATACACATCGGTCTGAGAAAGAGGTGTTAAAGAAAAGTCAGATAATCACCATGTGAATGCACTATATTATTGCAAGATGATGGTAATGACGGTTATTGTCTGAAGCAGGAGTAGATGTTATATTTGTCAGACTAGAAGAAGTATGTTTGTTTTATTTTGAAATCTTCATAAAAACTGAAGATCTGCTGTGTGTACACATCTTGCAAATTGGGCATGTGTTAAAAAGAACATAGCCCTCACCTCCTTTTCTAATTCCTGTTTGGATCCCATGCGGGAGGTCTGGAGCATGCTCAGTAGAGCCCTTTTAATGTTGAGGGCCCACACCTGCTCCCCCTCCTGGAGACAGAGGGCCGTGACCTTTCCCCCCTGGAGGGAGAACTTGAGGCGCGTTCTCTCCAGTGACTCCCTGGGAAACAAAAACACCAGATGAGCCCCCTGAGACCCAAGAACACAGACAAGTGGAGCATCTGAACAGAGTATCACATTCATAGGAAAAACAGTTGTAGCATTCCAAAATGATCTGGACTTACACTTTAAATGCTAAAGGCCCGAGAACAGACAGAACCACATGCATGTATGCAAAATAACATTCATTCATTCACTATCTTTTACAGAAATCACATACTATTCTATAAAATGTAGTTTGAGTATTACCTCAAGCTCTTTAAACGCTGAACAGAGTGCTCCTTCTGAGGGGAAAGCCGCTTTATCTGTGGATTCCTAATCTGTTGGACAAGCATGTGCATAAATCATTGACTTTTTGCAGTACTTTTATTTTTTTATATATATATATATATATATATTTTTTTTTTTTTTTCCCACAAACACTTTATCAAAGCTGACCTGCATCATAAGGTGACACTTTGAAACCACATCGATATCAACCACACAGTCCAAAGCCAGTCCATTCCTGCCAGCATTGGAGCCATGAAGGGTTGTGGTAATTGTCGTGCTATACCTGTAAGTATACCTCACCCCTCTCTGATAGAACAAGTCAGGGGTAGAACGCCCTATAGACATGATTAATAACCACAAGATTAAAAGAAAATAAGTGTTTCACTAAAGCTAAATCTTGTAGTTCAAATGACTTAATGTCTTGCATGAAATAAATCTTATCATGTAAGTAATCTATTCAGTGAGCATGCATCATATTTGATATAAGCAACAAACTAGATTCTCACCAGCACAACTTGAATCACAGAGTTTTGGTTCCGTCAGAAAGCAATTACCTACTGCATAGAAAATCAGGTCAAAAAAAATCTCAATCAAAGCCTGCCAAACCTCTGAACACTCAAAGGCATGTCAACTCTGCATTCAATGGGAAATTAAAATGCACACCAAAAATAAATACATTATAGAACAAAAGCCATACAACTCACCATGTAACAGGAGAAAAATTAGTGTGACATGCAGACAATTGGGAAGTAACAAGGACAAAGCCATAGCAACCCTAAGTCACTGCAGGTCTGGCTGCCTCCAAGCCTCCACATGTAAGCGAAATGAAAACCAAGCACTGTTCACAGCCACTGAAAGGCCACGCTTGTACGTGGGCTTCCACAGTGACCCATGGTGCTCACAGCGACCAATCAGGAAATACCTTCCAAGCTGGAGCTACAAACACTCACTGAGCCAATCACTTGACACAGCACTGGGCCTCACAAAAACATTGGTTTTCTTATTTTTTCCCATTAACTTGGACAGACATAAGACATGAGCCACATAGAGAGGGACAATTCAGTTTATTGCAGAAAAGTTAAACAGTTTGAAAGCTGGCAGGCGGGTAGCATAATATCCAATCTGATAGTTATCTGCAGTGATAGCCTAGGACAAAATAACAGCACTACAAAACCAAACCTGTAATAATAATTACCAAAGTGTGTTTGCTGCTGCACATCTTCAACAATAGCCTACAATAGATTTGCTTAGAGAGAGAGAGATTATTTGAGGACACACACTCCTACACACTGTCAATATAACCATAAATACAGTACCTAACCCACATCAATAAACCTCACAACCAGTGTGGACTTTAATTAAAAGCTGATTCAGAAATTTCTCTGATGACAAACTTGAGAGAGGTAAGCATGAGAGAACACAGACGTCTACTCTTGTGGATAAAAACAGTTGGAAAAGTAAAAATTTAGGGGGCTATGGTGGCTCTTGATATAACTATATTTGCCAGAAATGTGAAATAAAAAGCCCTGCACCACACAGCCACGTTCTTCGGAATCCGAGTGTGCTAACACTAAATTACCCGTCACGCATTTTATCTCCACCGCCTTCCCCCATCATTACCCAAGCTGCTGCCACCTACTTTCCACGACTATGCGCACCCGCCGCCGCGGTCCACGCCCGTGCTGAGACGTCAGTCACTGCGTGTTGCTGGTTGACGCTGCGTTCACACACATAGAGAAAATGGTATTTAAGACAATCCTCTGAAAAATACCGTTAACCCCGTTTAACCAGTTTTCACCCCAACTTTTAGGTCATGAAATAGGCTAGTAGTAGAAGTTTGTTGAATCGAATATACGTTATTGTGCTAAAATAAAATCATACTTGTGATTTAGTGGCAATATAAAATAAATTTGAAGAACACAATTAGATAGAGCTAGATTTTCCGTTTATGTTTAATACTACGATTTGTGTTTGAGTTGTGATTTTGTTGCTGTAGGATGGTGAGTTAAATATATCACTCGATATTGATGTAAATGTAGAGGCAAAGTAAAAATACCAGTGCGACCTTTATTAAGCCATATACAGCCTATGATTTAAACCGATTAAATACACAAACACCTCCAACAAGTTTTAACCGACAGGTCCTGAATGCATCCTTAGTCCGGACCAGGGGGCGTAGGTTTGACCGGCTTCGCGGAGGCTCAGACACAATGAACCGTCAGATGGTGAGGGGCACGCATGTTGAGCCGAAGGTATTAGCACGGTTTTAGAACATTATTATTCTCATTTGTGCCTTTCTTTTGATGAACTTAATCAATTTAAAAACTACTGATACGCTATATGGCGGTAACAAGGCTCAGCTGGAAACGGTTGGTTCGTCGAGTTTGGTAAAAACGAGGTCGAGGTCAGGCTCAGACTACCGTTAAGTTAGCCCCTCCTGGTGGATTTTGTTTCGTTATTTTTTTCTAGATAAAGCCCACAAAACAAGGCAGATAACAATGTCGTTGACTGCTTCGTCTGATTATTTCGCTGCCGAGTGTCTGGTATCGATATCCAGCGGTCCTGTCCTGCACAGACCCACCCCAGTCGCCCCTGCTACCCAGTCGGCCACGGTGGGCCTGCTCCCTGGAGACCCCGACGGGTCGAGTGAGGACAGGGAAGTGCGGGAGACACTGAGGCTGGAGGGGGCGAACATGATGACGGTGGCCGGTATCCTCACCGACCTGCACGGCAAATTCCGCCCCATGTCGGCCTACTCGGAGAGCAGCAACTCCTCGTGTGGTGGAGAGAGCGGTTACACCACGTTGTCCGACCCGACCACCCCAACCATGACCCCCTCCGCCACCCCGGTGCCCGGACAGCAGCAGCTGAGGGGGGGAGGAGGAGGCGTGGGGGCCCCGCGGTCCCCGGTGAAGCGACATCAGTGCACTTTTGACGGTTGCGACAGAGTTTACGGGAAATCGTCCCACCTGAAGGCACACATCCGGACACACACAGGTACGGAGACAACAACAGTTTCGTTGCATCAGCAGTCCACATGTGTACATACACAGCTAGCTAACGACTGAATATAAACTTTGTCATCCAACTTCTGCTTTGTCGATAACATGCACGGCCATATTGTTATATTTAATATTGTAATAGTCAGAGAAATATTAGAAGTGTTATGCTCATTTTTACTATATGGGATTAGCTAGCTAGTAGCGTGGTGGTGGCAAATGTTTTCCCATTTACCCCCGACTTGGTACAATAACGTGGCCAAACAAAGAGGGAACGACAGGAAAACTCCCCTCAGAGATCTGACAAAGAAGTAAACTAACAAAAGAACTGGGCTGGACGTTAAAAATGTGACGAAGGTCTTCTTCCAGGCTGGATTTGCATATGAAATGAACGTAAGACGAAACCTTAACGTCGAGAGCAGAAAGTTCACTCTCGGGCATATAGTCTGTCCTGCTGATGGCAGCAGCAAGTGGTGTGTTTTGGCTGAAGTTTTTCTTTCCCCCCCTCCTTCCTGGCGTCTTCTGTCGAGTAAAAAAATCGTTTTTCTCTGCAATGTGTAAATTATTGATAAACGTTGTTAAAAAGAGCTGCAGGAGGCGCGTCCGATAATGGACACATTTTCATTTCTTTTTGGATTGTTTGCTGAGGAAAATCGCTAAACATGTAACGTTAGTTCAGTATCGCCTCACTTCACAATCCGTTTTATAACTATATTCTCAACTATGTATTATCACAATGTAAAAAGCTTGATGTAGTTGAAAATAGATCCACCAGTCAGGGTGAAAACAGGGCTCTACTAGCTACTGAGTTAAAACGTGCATGTGATTTTTCACAAAATGAGGGGAATCGGTGTGTTCAGGGTCACTGAGCAGGCGCAAACGGATTAAGGACAGGAAACGGCTCAAAGAAACTGGTGGGAACGCCCACAAAGAGTTCAGCAACAACAACGTGGCCTGGCTTTGTGATCTTGAAAATGGCACCGAGCATCCTACTCGCCTATCCTGGGTTTGCTCACATTACCTGCAAGAGATTAAGGCTAGTAGTATTTTAGGTAGAATAATCTGGATAATCTAAAACCTAGATATGTTTTTGTCACGTATTTAACCATGTAGAAATTATTATCTTTGTCTAAACCACAAGTAATGCAGGCAGTCGATTTGTCACTCTCTATTTAATGTGCTCATTTGAAATTTAATTTCGCTTTAGGCCCCATATTGCCTAAAACCATGTTATTAAAATGCTTTTTTTTATTTCAGGTAGGCTTTGATGTATGAAAGCTTAAATAATAAAGGGCTGCACATCTGTTAGGCATAAATTGCACATATTGAAGATGAAACGATTTGTCGATTAGGTTAATTGATTAGTTGGTAGATGAAAATGAATCAAACATGAGTTAAATAATTAATTAATTACTAAATAAACACACACAACATCAGGTATTTAAATACAGCACGTTATGCTTCAATTGCAACCGACATTTTCACTATATTTTGACATTTTAGAGCCCAAACAATAAATCTAGAATAGCAGTAGATTAATCGATAATGGAAATGACCGATGTACTGCATGGCTGCAACCCTGGCAGGGCTCAACAGTAACGGTTGCCCATGGCAACCCGATTGAGGTAACAGTTTTGTGGTCTCTGGTTGGCTCTTTTGGCAACCACCTGTTGCCATTATCTCATTGTTTCATTATTAAAATGTGTGGTATAGTTAAGAAGAAATGACTTGCTCAAAATATAGGCAGTTTAACACATGGTAACCGTATTGTCAATTTCGGCAACCAAAAGCTGATGCCTGGTTGCCAAGCCGGCAACCATTTTGAAAAGTTAGCGGTTGAGCCCTGCCTGGTTAGTTGTAATAGTTGTCTAGAATGGGAATAAGTAATTCTCTCCCAAGTGTTAGAACCAGAGTCACAAAAGGATTTATTGCAAAGTAAGTAACACTTACAAGAAATTTGCCTTGGTTGTTAGTGTATACATATAATAATAAACATTTATATGAAATAAACAAACCATAAATACAGAAACAAATATGTACATATAGCTGTTTAACATTAAGATAAAGAGGCTATGTGGATTAGTAATGAATGATATGGTGGTAAATGGTTCTTCCCTCTTTTCTCTGCCTCCACGCTGCAGGTGAGAGGCCCTTCCCATGCACCTGGCCTGACTGTGAGAAGAAGTTTGCCCGCTCTGATGAGCTTGCCCGCCACACCCGCACCCACACAGGGGAAAAGCGCTTCCTGTGCCCACTGTGCGAGAAGCGCTTCATGCGCAGCGACCACCTGATCAAGCATGCCCGCCGCCATCCTGACTTCCAGCCCTCAATGTTGGGCCGCTACAAGGGCACATCCTCTACTCCCAGCCCAGCCATGCACCATTAGGATGGTTTGGGTTGGGGGTTCCTGGCAGGAGCGCAGAAGGTCACAGTGGTTTCAAGTTAACCAGCTACAGTCAGATCCACTGATTAGGATTTAGCATTGCTGTGTTGTACTCCAAAATGTGCACGTAATAACACATACATACAACACAACCCACACAGAGCTGGATGTGAGGGGGGAAGCAGCTTCATCCCTCCATCAACACAGATGAGTCGTGACCACTATCCACCTACTCAACATAACTAGGGTTGGTAGAACACTCCAAATCTATAAGATGTGGGGATTCGTTAAGAAATGTGCTTTTCGATTCCATTTATCGTTTCCTGAACGCAAAGTTTAGACCTACTGCACTTCATTTACATTGCCGGTTACACATGTATCAAAGCACGTGTATAATGTTTACAATATGACGGACTGGAGCTAGCTTTCAAAAGTTTAGCTATGCTTCACAAAAGACAGTAATGATGCAGTGAAATGTAATAACTGCATGAAAATAAATACATGCAAGGAAAGAAAATCAGTCTAATATGACAACACATTTACTACAGAATGTAAAAGAATGCATTTTTTTTTTATGTCCTGTATCATGACATAGTGCCATTAAATTACACTTTTTATAGATCAAATAACCAGAATGAATGAACGACTGTCTGTTTTTGGTTAATCCACCCAATTAAATACAGGGCTAATCAAGGTACTTCATCACATTGATGCAAAATTCTGTGAAACAATTATGCCATAAAACAGCCCCAGCCTTTAATGCTTTTGAAAGCATAATCAAATGTAAAACCATTCAATTTTTCCATAGCACAAGAGCGAATATTTTTCTTTTGTTTTTAATCAAAAAAAAAAAATCTTCAACGTAACTTAAGCCTAAAGCTTAAATAAATAAATGTGTTTTTTACTTACAACTTACTTTGGTTTCTTTTTTTACTCAGGATTCGATTAGAATGGGAATCGTTAAGCAGATTTGAATAGATAAAATGAACCCAACCCTAAACAATAACCTCATTTTCTCAAACACTTTCACAAATTGCAGGGATTTTTCACATTTTCTGTAAGAATCTGCACATTTGTCATCAGCCAAAACTCTGGTTTCTTGTGGTTAATTTGTAGATTGTTGTTGTGCTCTTCAGTACCATTTATTTACCATGAGTAGCACAAAATTGTGATGTTTGGTAGTGAGGCAGTGACTAGAAGCCTTTAAGCTTTTTTTATAGCTTTGCTGACTCCATATAAGTTTTAGTGGTGACACATTCCTTCATTTTTATTGCATTGGTAACTATCATTGAGGCGATTTTGTAATGTTTTCTTTATATCCAATTTAACTATATATCAAATATTGATTTTGCCAGTAAGTGGATCAAGCTTCACTGTAGAAGAGCTGTTTGCACGCCATCCTTAAGTCTAGATCAGTTATCTCCCGTAAATGCTGACACATAATACACAGTACTCGTATTATGTCTAATACTGATGCAAATGTATATAAGCTTTTAATGTAGATAAATGGTAATGCTACTAGCTGCAGAATTAATAAATGTCATGAATTTTAGTCCTTATATTAGGGGTAACAGTATATTCTTGATAGGTTGGCATTGCCTACGAGTGTCAGTGTGTATGTGGTTTTATTTACATTTTTGCTAGCGACAGAACTGGGGAAAGTATGCGATATCAAAATATTTTGAGAGGAAAAAGAGATGGCATGAGGTGAGCTTGACTTTCAGCCTGTTGCCTTCAAAGTAAAAGCGTTCATCCCACTCATCGGGGGCGTGGAGCCAGATGGCAGAACGCATTTCAGGATCAGGTGTTTCGGTTGACGGTTTGACTTTCAGCAGCAGATAAACCAGGAGTCTTACATGTAGTGTTGAAAAGAAAATCCTGTTATAACTATTAGTGTGTGCGAAATTGGTCTAAAAACTACTACTACTACTCTGCTCCCATTCAGGAAAGCTATAGACCTTTATCAAGGTGCACATTTTGACTTGTCAAAGCAGCAACAGCACAGGTGCAACTAATATAAATAGTAAGTTAATAATGGCTCTTTTCTATGGAGGTGGTGTCATTGAACCAGCAGGCACTTGTAAATGTTATTTGTTACACTTGTGTTTGACAAGTCAACATGTCCACTGATAAAGAAACATTACTATGTACAAATGTGGATTTGTTAAGAACCTGTTCAGTACATTTAAGTCAACGGACACCTAAATATTCCTATATGCCAAAAAAAAGTGAATAATCCTCATGCATTTCAGGAAAAATAACATACACGAGCAAACCTCAAGTAATTTAGATATTTCAAATCTATTTGAGTACATACAGTATCCAGGTCTGATAATAGAGGTAGAATCTTTTTCTTTTTTTTCTTCTTTTTTTTTTATAAATGTTTCCACACTGTTTGTCCAGCTCATGGACATATTCTTTATCTCAGTGAACAACACTTAAGGCCTTAAACTATGTCATATCTACTTTGCACCATGTTTACAGTTGGATCATTGTATAGGTATATATGCCCTCCTGTGGGCTCATCACAGATACTCATTATGCAATATGGCACTTTTTTCTTACAGGTGAATATGGCTGAATAGTGTAATGGCTTGCACTGTATATGCTTCTACAAGCAAGCACTGTGGAACTTGTTGATAACCAATGGTTTGTAATACTGCCTTTTTGTCCAAGTGCTTTAGAAAGCGTGATACAAGAAGTGGGTAGTTTTGTTTCTGTTCTTTTGTGTGTCTGTGTGTGTGTGTGTGTGTGTTTGCTTAGTCATCCAGGCCATTTCTTGTTGTAGAATTTGTATTTTTTTTTTTCTTTTTCTAAATGGAATACGCTTCATTGGTGTTTCCAGATCTGTCGACTTTGTCTTCTTCACACTAAGATTACAAATGTCTTCCTTATTCATATGTCAAACCATCTATGTACCAATTCACTGTTGATCTCATTTTCATGGGAGCTGCACTCATGAATGCAATGCTTTTGAAGTTTTTTACACATTCCTTCTTCAGAGGTTCGATCTGTTGACAGTTTTTGGTTTCTGCTGGCAGTAACCACGAACACATGGACTGTTTAACAAAAGAACACACAGAGTATACTTGTATTTTACGTCTATAAATGGAAACATTTACTTACCTCTCACTGATGGGAGTGGCTTCCCACACTGACTCTGTCCGGGTCTCAAAGCTATAATATCACAATAAGAACATACCTAACTTATTTTGTCTTTTATCGGTGTCTTTACAAGATCCATCCAACCTGTCTTTCAGAAAGTCCCATAAAGCCATCGAGCCTTGGATTTCACAACTTATTTAGTTATCAGCTAGATGGCCTGCTATGTACCCTTTGTCCTTATCTTGTCTTTATATGCAACATCACTACTACCTGTGTAGCAGCAGAATTTCCTTTTCCATGCCTCAATGAACTTCTGTTGTTAATAGACCGTAGCAAATGAATCTCTGGGATAAATCCAGGCTCTGTCATTAAAGCCCGGCAGGAGTTTTTGTTATCAAGAGCCTCACTGCTGCCTCAAGCAGAGGCTTAAAAGGGGTATTAAAATGTAAAGAAAAATGACCTGTAGACTGTCACTTCACTGCAGATTTCAATTGAAAGAGCTCAGTCCAAATCTATTTGTTCATATCACTGAATGTGGCTTGATGACAGATGAGCGTTATCCACTTTGGATTTAATTTTTGCTGCCTCGCTGAGAAAGAAAACGCGACAATTTTTCTTGTCACCACACTAATTCAGATATGCACATTGTACAGAAATGGATGTTTTTAAAATTGATGCCTAGTTTTTACATTAATGTAATTTTAAAAAAAAATCAAGCTGTTTTGATATTTATATTCTCAGGTGTCTTACATTTTGAGCATTGGATTTTCAAATCTTTCCTGTGCAACACCTCAGTACAAGCATGGTTTATTTCTTTTGTTATGCTGATTAATTTATTCCAAAAAAATATCATTTTGTGTGGTTTAATTCATTATTCTTTTCATAACACATTTTGTGACATGGAACAGTCCTATTAAATGGTTAAATGCTTCCATTGTTTGCTTGACATGAAAATACCAGTGCTTTTTTTAAAGAATAAAAATCCTGAAGTTGATTGCTGTGTTAATCTTTTTGTGTTTTTTTTCTGCTCAATGAGATTGCACTTTAAGCACAAACAGGCATATGGAATAGATAATACATTATAAACAACATTCATTAATTTATCCTTAGTAAAATGCACAGAAATTATTTTATTTGATGAGTACTAAGTGCAGTAGCTGAATCTCAATTGTAGGTCATAATCCTAAACAATCCTAAACAAATGGCTTTAAGTAACATGTCACCATTGTTGAAAGAGTTATGAAGTAAGAATTATTACTCAAAGTTAGATTGGTGTTGTGGTAACATAATTACATGGAATCTATTATTCCTGAAGACATTTTAGTTTTGGAGAGACACATACACTGTTATTTGCCAGTCTTGGTCTTGACAGGTGGTCCTGGTGCGTGGAAGGGTGGATTACCACCAAGGCAACTGCTCCGGGACTTTACAGCTCCCAAAAGCTCCAAACCTACTGTGACTTAATAGCTTTGTGCTAATTTAATTGAAAAGGTGTTTAAAAATCAACCAAAGCCTAATATCAACTGAGATGATTATGGCTTTAAAGTGGGTCTTGGAGAGGGTCTTTGTGCTCAAATGTAATTTTTATACCTTCATTATTTCAGTTTTATGCACAAGTTTCATCAAATGAACGCAGAAGATCTGTTCCATCTTAGGAAAAACTGTACACATTGCACGGGGGGGGGGGGGGGGGAATTAAAGCTTAATAGGGGCCCAGTTGCTAATATGTGCCCCAGGGCCACCCTGATGATGTTAAACTGCCCATGGTGTGTAACATGACATAAGTCCCCCTCAGAGTTCATCTCTGTTTCCGGCAGAGAGACGAGGCACGCCACCACGAGTTGAGTGAGGAGCCACAGACCGCAACCCTACTTCCTCCCGGTCACGCGGGTGTTTGGCTCCGTCTCGGTCCCAGTCTGTTTCCACGGCCTCGTCGTCCCAGATGGTGGAGGTCTCTGTGTCGCTGAAGTAGCCAGGCTCGCCAGTGTAGTGTGTGGGGAAGAGCAGTAGAGGTTCCACTGAAAACGCTCTCAGGTCCCTCTGCTTGTAATACTGCATGTACTCGTCTCTGAAGGGGCAGAGAGGTTGATATAATGACTTTATACTGAATACAAAAGGCTCCAACTAGTATTAAAAGCATAACATTTGGATATGCATACAGTGGGTGAGACTCACTTGGGGTGCTTGTTGAACATGATAGGTAGGAACTCATCAACAGGCAACATTTTGTTAAGGGGTTTGGCCTGCAGGAGCTTCTGGGCCCCATTCAGTGACAGGACATAACCCAAGGTCCAGTAGGAGTAGCCTGGGTGCACAAGGTTACTGACTCCCTTCACCCACTGCTCTGGCTCCTTCACCTGCAGCCGCTTACGGCCTACATAACTTTATGAGGACAGACAAGTGAGTGAAAGATCCGTGGTGCCTTGAATAAAACTTTAGAAACGTAATTTGAGTATGCAAGGTATACAAGTGATGAAAAGATGAGACAAAAACTGCATTAAGTCACTAACATGAGGTCCCATTCAAGTCCCACTCTGTGTACATTCTCCATGATAGTCACCAGCCTGCTGCAAAAGCGGGGCTCAAATCTCACATCATCCTCCAGCACAAGCACCTGCTGCAGTTCCTGCTGCACCACCTAGGGGGAGACACATAACAGCAATTAACACCGAACAGCTAAACCTCTCCATACTGTCACACATCATCATACCGCCACATCAGCATCACTGCACTAGATAAGTCTTGTTTGAAACATTCACAGAAGCAAGGCTATACCTGTTTCCAGATCTTGTGGTGGCTGAGGAAGCAGCCAATCTCCCCTCTAGTCAGCACACGCTCTGAATATGGGTCTCTGTACCCAGGCAGCATGTCTATACCCATGGCCTGCAGCTGAGAGGAGTTCAAGGCTCTGTGAACAACACAAGGAAACATATTTCCTCATATTCCACAGTCAGCTATAAGACATTTAAAACAAATTCTGGCACAGCCTCATTTCCACTGTCAAGTTCTACAGCCATAATGCTAAAAGCACCAATTAAGTCTTAAATTGCAGCATCAAGTTACTTGAATATTCTGTTTGTGTGTTTTCTAATTCAGGCTACTAATAAATCTGTACATTTCAATTGACAATAGCAGGGATTTTATCAAGTAAAGAGCATAATGAGAGTGGTAGAAAATAACTCAGCACATTGATTCTAGTACTGTACAATTTTGACTACTACTAGATCCATTTTAGGCTACTACATATTACTATAATCCATTAATATGATATAAATAACTTCAAAATAATATCACTACTTTTACATTTGATAGTGTTTTTTTAATGAACTTTTATACTTTTATGTAGGTAAAAGCTTGACTGCTGGACCTTTACTTGTAATGGAGTATTGTGGTAATTCTATTTCTACTTAAGTAAAGTATCTAAATGCGTCTTCCACCACTTTATAATGATGTCGTACTTGCCGTCCACGGCTTCTGTCAGTTTAGTGTTAATGCCAAGGACAGCCAAAGAACTCAACATCCTGTCCCGCCGATCTGAGCGGCGCTTCAGATTGATCAGAAAGATCTAGAAGTGGAGGAGAACAAAATGACTGTTCACTCAAACAGCACTCCATAACTGGAAGATATTTCTTTAGCTATTATAAATGATTCTGTACCTCATCAAATCCCATCTTTCCTGGTTCTTTAGGCACAATGTGCATATACTGTGAAGGCTCCATGGTGTGGGCAACTGGAAAGTAAAGTTACACATTCACATTTCACATGAAGTATAGTAAATTTGGCTTTTCTTGCACTTTTGGTTTCAAGGGAATTTGTTGGATCTGTTCAACATCTAACTGCTGTGAAACGGTCAAATAAGAGGGGGAGAACAGGAAATGAGAGGCAGTGGGCTTTCACAGAGGAGTGAGACATGTGTCAGGACTGTGAGAGCAAAAAGGGCCAAATGCTCACACAGAAGCTAGGAAATAGTTATCAAAGACTGAAGATAGAGAGGCTGTAGTTATTCAGAAAAGGTATAGAGTGAACTACATTATATAGACAATTAGAGGAAGTGCTTACTGAGTGCCTCTGTCAGTGTGTGGGTAAAACTCTCCTCTTCTTCTTCCAGTGTCTGGTCTTGTCTAAGGGGCACTGGTAAATATCCATAATGGTCCTTGTTGCAAACATACATCTGAATCCCTGCAGCAGAGCAGATGGATTAGGGCTCAATGCAAACATCTTTTCTTTATTTGACATGGTTAGCATAGCATATAATATGACAAGAAAATGAAGTAGTAACAAATTCCTAGTATGGCCACATGTTAGAAAGTCATTATGCTATTATTGAGGAGAGTGGTGAGAAAGGGATCTATTATCAGTGAAAATAAACTTCATGTGTACTTTGACATAAAAATAAGACCACTCTTTCAGTGATATAATTCCCATTCCCAATTATTTATATCCAGTTTAGTAAAGCTTTCATACTTGTTGCCTGCACAGCTGGTGTCAGTTAAGTCTTCCTACCAGATAAGAAAAATACGTCACAGTAACAAACACACTGCTTGCTAACGACCAACTAAATGACTATCATCAAAATCACACAGGAAATTAATTGTGTGTGCAACTTAAATTAGGACACAATTTGCCAAAGGTCCGACCTGCTTGCCGTGAAGAGAAAGCGAAGGCCATGATGTCATCTAAGTGGTAGGGGTAGTGGGGGTGAGGAGGGTGGAAGGCCAATGCTTGGCTAGCTCTGCGCCTCAGGTCCAGCAGGTAGGTGGAGTGCACCATGGGGGCTGCAAAGCAGCCCTGCCGCTTCCATTTACGGATGGGAATATACTCTGGGGTTCGCCTGTAGTAGCCCTATGTGTATTAGAAGACCCAGAACAATCACTTTCCTGCAGTTTTTAAGTTCATATTTTGCACAATAAATATACATTTTCTGTTTTGGTCTCCAAAAAATCCTACCTGTGGAGTCACCCCACACCAAAAGTTGGAATAAAGGCCTTTTGATTCCAACATGGGTGCCACAATTGTCAGATTCTCTGCTATCATGTCAGATAGCACCTGGCGGTTTGTCAGCAAGTTGTCACTGTCCACAAACTGAGGGACAAAGAGGAAACAATCAGAAATCAGTATCATCAATCAATAGATCATATGATACACAAGATACTGTAATAATGGATAATTCCTCTGAACAATAGGAGTTTTAATTCTTTGTGCCTTATGGTCTTTTACTGTCTCACCAGTATGTAGTCAGTCCACAGTCGTCTGGCAGCTCTGAGTGCTGCCTGCTTTAACTTCATCACATGGGTGAACCGAGAGTCGGTCCAGTGTTTGGGAGACTGCTCATCTGCATAGGAGCTGAAAGAAAGAGGGACAGAATAATTATATGAAAATTTTAGGATCAGAGAATATCAGGTTTACGCCTCTGTTAAATAGATGATTAAACAATATCAGGGTGGTGAATAATAAATGAAGTTTTGGCCTCAGGTGATTCACCTGGGTTGCTCCATAGGCCTCCACTCCACTGAGTGGTACAGGTGTTGAACTCCTCTGAGCCACTGCTGAAGCATGGCTGTGCTGTTGTCCACACTGTGGTCAGAGGCTGCCCTGAGATGATAAAGAACATTACTAAACACTGACTTCACCTCTTTGTTTCCACTTCTCTGTGCTTTCTCACTTGTTTACTGGTGAACAGTATTTCAGAATGTGAGGAATGACATTTACACAGAACTGGCCAAAAATGTATGCTAATGTCTTCATTGTTAAATCCTATCTATTAACACTTTTGCTTATCATTTTGTGTTAGCTCTCTGAATCAAACCAGCACCTCTTCATCAGTAATTCTGTGATTCTTACAGAAAGAAAGTCTTTTATAAACCAAAACTCAAGTGCAAGTTTTCCTACTTTTTCCAGAAATCTGAACACATTTTTTTAATTAAATGATCAATGCAATAAATAAATAAATAATTGTAATTTTACCAGATGGCAATGCGGTCCTTTGGATAGTCCAATCGGTCTATGCATCCTAAGAAGTAAGGGAGGCTGTGTTGTGCGTTGCGTGCGAGGATGGTGATCAGCACTGTGGGCTTCAGCACAGAGGACTCCTGCTGGGCTGGTTGGAGGAGATGATCAGCTGGCAGCTCCTCTGTGCTGGTGTACAGGAAGAGCTTTCCTGCTAAAATCACAAAATATAATCTGAATCCCACAAATCCAGGAGGCATATTTCCAACAGGGCACCTTGATGTCTCTGTAGCCTCAGACTGGTGCAAGTGAGGGAGAGAGAGAGAGAAAGAGAGAGAGAGAGAGAGAGACTCACTCTCAAACACACACACACACACACACACACACACACACACACACACACACACACACACACAAACACACACACACAGCAGAGGAAGGGAGAGCGAGAGAGAGAGAGAGAGCGAGAGAGCGAGAGCGAGACTCATACACACACACACACACACACACACACACACACACACACACACACACACACACACACACACACACACACACACACACACACACACAGTAGAGGAAGGGAGAGCGAGAGAGAGAGATTGAAGAAAGCCTACACAGATATTAGAAGTTTTTATAATCTTTTTTTGTTTTATAATTGATATTGTTTTTGTTTATGTCTAACGTAACCATATTTTATACTTATATATTTTAAATAATTGCTTTTATTTAAAATTATTATTATTATTATTATTATTATTATTATTACCTTAAAAGGAGAGAACGTAAATCAATTTAATAACATACATGTTTTGTGCTTTTTTTATGCCCTTAGTTCAGCCTGTAAGGCAGCTGCAGCGTGCCCCAGTCTGACATTTCGCTGAAAACAAGAACATTTTCCACCCGGACGACTTATACTGTAGCACGCCGGCAAACCTGAAAACACAACTCACACATGCCGTGACATTAGAAAGTGGTTAATGAGACATTAGTAGTATGTAGTGTTCAGTAATGAACATGTTAGAAGCGTCAAACAGAGCAGATGTGTCAGAGAAACCTCCGCCTCCGAACTGGATCCTTCAGCACCCAACAGTGAGTGTGAGAGCACCTCTGCGTTGCCTTCAGAGGTCTGATGCTAAATTAATCAATAACCAGTGTTTCTTTCTTGTTTCAGTATCAGCAAATGAAGAGTCTGGAGGTTGAGGACAGTGCACAAGTACACGTAGCTTTCCTCGTGTACATGGATCTTACTGAAGGTGAGTTTGACATGATTTTTTAAGAGTTTAGAATGAGTTATTACTTTTTTTTGTCTGTTTGTGTGTCATGCAGAGACGGGGTCATCTAACATGGAAATAGCCTGAATGTATTTATTTATTATTTATTTTTACATGAATCAGTTGTGCTTTAAGAACGATCAGCTGTGTTTACTGTGCATTTTTATCTCCCATCATTATAGTTTAAATGCTGCTTCAACACTTAATAGATAATTATGTTGAAGAAATAAGAAACCCATTACTTTCAATGTAATTGATCTAATCTTCTAGTCTTGAGTAATTTATCGTAACTTATTTTATTTGTCTTTAAACTTCCAAAAAGTTAAATATGTTGTATGTCAAGAGAAAAAGACAAACACATGTTCTAAACAGTAAACGGTGAATCAGTCAAAGTCCTACATACCTGTAATAACCTTTGAAGGTCGCACTACAGTTAGCCATCTACTCAGCTAGGCTACCACTCTCTCACTCTTACACTGTGTTTCTTGTGTTTCTTGTGCTCCGTAGTGCGTCAATGGAAAGAGGTGTCTTGTGTCAAGAGTCCTGAGCTGCAGTTAGTTTTGCTGGAAGGGAGGGAGAAGGAAGGAGCACCCATCCAGACAATTCTTCCACTGCCTGCTCACCGATCTCTGAGCCACAAAAGGTAAGGAGACACTGGAGAAGCACTCAAACGTTCTGCTACCCTCCTTCTTTTGGTTTAAAGCGCCCATATTATGCTCATTTTCAGGTTCATAATTGTATTTTGAGGTTGTACCAGAATAGGTTTACATGGTTTAATAAAAAAAAAACACTATATATTTGTTGTACTGCACATTGCTGCAGCTCCTCTTTTCACCCTGTGTGTTCAGGTCTCTGTTTTAGCTACAGAGTGAGACATCTCACTTCTGTACTATCTTTGTTGCGATTCGCACATGTGCGGTAGCTAGGTAAGGATCACATCAGCTAGCTATCTGTTTCTCTAACTTCAGTTAGTACAAGGCAGGATTAGCCGAGAGACTTCTTCTAAACGAGGGTGCACTTCCAACTTTGCTTGGAATACCTGCAGAACAGGGACATGTAAGTAGTTCTTTTGTAGATTATGTAGCCCCCTCGTTTCAGCCAGTGACGTAGAAAACCCTGCAGATTTTGAACAGCTCACCCGGAGACTGAAGGCAGGTTACATTCAGAAACCCATATCTCACTCAAAACAGCATGGATGTTGTTTTTTTTCCAAGTTTGTATGCGTGTGGAAGCACCAGAGACACAAAATAACACACCCCAAATCCCAGAAAAAGTGATTTTTTTCATAATATGGGCACTTTAAAGACTTTTACTATCACACATTGTCTTCCCAAACTTACAGCTTTCTCCTCTCTGCTGTGCAGCATACGTCAGGTGCTGGACAGAGGCTTTCCCATGCTGTTGTGTGCAGTAGCTTCTGACTCCACCCTTGTCTACCAGAGGATGACTGATGGGTTGGTGACACCGGACCCTCCCGCTGGCCCCTTCCAGGATTTGGGACGCCGGCAGCACCGGAAGAGACGGCAGAAGCACTGACCAGCTGGAATGAGAAGACACCTTGGTGTTGTTGGTGAAACATAGAAGAGCAGGATGGGACAGGCAGTTGGGTCTGTTTGTGTAAGCCGCTCCTTAAAAAAAAAAATATAAAGGTGTACTGAGAACATCGCAGCAGGTGCAAATGGTCTGAACCACAGTGCCCTTCTAGATGCTCTCAGTAAGAAACAACCAGCTGCATCCAACCAGTGAAGTCGAGTGCAGTGGTTCCCAATGTTTTGGCTTGTGACTCCTTAAAACTTTTGACCCAGTATGTGGTTACATGCTTTCCTCAAAACCTTCATGCTGGACCTGATGAGTTGGATCCCAGGGCATAAACAATTTGTTTTGGATACACCACTACTAGAGCCTGACTGATACTTGATTTTTGAGGCTGATACAAATATTGGTATTTGGAAGTTCAAAAAATGTATTGATTATTAAGACATACTTCTTATTATCATAAAGATTTTTTTGTATTTTATTTTGTTAGTTCCTTTAAAGGTGCTGTACTCGATATCCAGCACATTGTTATAGCAGCAAACAAATATTTTCTATGTAAAAATATAGTGGCGTAATGGCATCCTGAGCAGAGAATGAAGTCACACTCCCTCAGTGTGTGTTGTAATCCGAGCTTCTCTGTTCTTTGTTTTTTTTAATATTTATAGCCTATATATATATATATGCACGTGCATGTGAGTTCCTTGTGCGTCGGTATCAGACGCAGAGGGCCGCTAGAAAGCCTATTTGACGAGTGGGGGAACGCTCTGTGGTAATGGCTGCAATGGTATGAGGGTTGGAAGTAACAAATATTAGTTGATAAAAATGGCGGTGATGCAAATGCGTGTTGAAAAAGTGAGTTTTAGATTATCAAGTGGTTTGATTCATTTAAAGCCGATTTGATAAAAACATTGTGTTAATGTGTGACTTTGGTGAATCCTGGCTAACCCTTTAAAACATCAAAGTCACACAATAACACTCACTAACTAACCGATCGAGGCAGTGGTAGACCAGCATCTCCCGTGTTCTGCAAGGTAAAAGTACTGTTTTTGTCGAAGGAGTCTGGTGGCTTTGAATAGTGCATAGATAGATATAATGGCTCCAGTTCCCTATCAGAAAGGGCTGTTTGACAACAATTTAAAGCGGTGAAAATATTCTAAATATAGCGTAGACTTAAAGGGGTAATAGAATGATTATATAGGGTATTTCACACTGTTCCTTAAGGTCTCCTAATAGGGTATGTAACATTGGTTGGGCTGAAAATTGCCCGAATGCTATTTTATTAGGTCCTTAACTACCCTGTGAACATGGCTCTATTTGGAACAAGAGCTTTTCTTCCAAATATGGTATGCTCATGAATATTTAGATGAGCTGCGCGCTGATTGGTTTGAGCGAACCCCATAGAAACACATTGGAGACGAGACAGCAGGTCTCATATTTCAGACACTGCAAAGTTATACATTGTTTGTCGGGCTATTTCGTTATTAAATTCACTTCTGAGACTTTTCTATGCGAGAAATCAACTATATAAAGCTCAAATATGGGCCATTTTACGAAAATTGATGGCTAATTGCAAATTTGGTAAGACGTGTTGGATTTTAGGAGCTCCACACAGTCTGACGAGAAAACGGCAACCTCCATACCCAGTGAAAGTCACCGTTTCTCGGCTACTGGACTACTGGAGCTCGGGGCTCCACTGGCTGGCTGCCAGCTGCCGGCATAACTAGAGTATATTTAGTTTGAATATCGTCACGCCACTTATATAACATATACCCCAAGGTCTTATAAAGCTAACAATGGTGTCCGATTTCAATTTAATGCATTTTTGTGAACATTAGGGATTTCGTTAGCTGCTACTGTCCCTTCAATCCTATGTGTACAGCTCGCGGCTAGCTAGTTAGCTTCACTTTCGGCATAATTAAAGTCTATTTACAGTTTGAATTTCGTCACACCACTTATATAACATATACCCCAAGGTCTTATAAAGCTAACTATGGTGTCCGATTTCAATTTAATGCATTTTTGTGAACATTAGGGATTTCGTTAGCTGCTACTGTCCCTTCAATCCTATGAATCCGGCTAGCTGCAGGCCCTGGAGTTCCATCAGGGCCTCGGCATTTTGTAGTCCAGTAACCCAGAACCGGTGACTTTGCGCCGTGGGCTTCCCTTCGTGACGGAGATCCAGCTAGCTCACAGCGAGTCTATGAAGTTGGACACGCCGGGCGGCGAGGCAGCACCGACTGCTGTCACGTAGCCTGCTGAGCTCCTGCTGAACTGCGACACACAGTCGGACAAAATTTGCAATTAGCCATTCATTTTCGTAAAACGGCCCATATTTGACCTCTACATAGTTGATTTCTCGCATAAAAAAGTCTCAGAAGTGAATTTAGTAATTAAATAACGGACCTCTGGAGATCTGCATGACCTAGCTAGATTTAGAAGACTAAGCTGACCTCAGGTCAGTGGTGGAGCCTATGCAAATGTTGGGGCATGACAAAGACTAGGAGTTGGGATGCTTACGTCAGCTTCTAGCTTTGTTGAGATTCGCCCGTTTTCAGCGGCAGTTTCAAAATGTGAGATTTGCAGAGGATAGGGGTATCAATGGGATTTTGAGCTTCTATATATGTCCTATTTACCCACCGAACTGTCGTTATTCAACTATGACAAGGTAAAATCGGTTTTGCATTCTATCACCCCTTTAAACTGATATAACATTTTTTATATGGGCCTTTTTTAGGTGGCTAAAATACATTTTGCTGCTGCCCCCGGCCACAGCCGTACATTGCTTAGCTTCTGTGTCAGGACTGTCGCCTGCTTCTCCAAACTAGGGGCGTACTGATCACAATTTACTGTAGGTAATACACTGACTATGGATAAGTACCTCATACAACCACATACCACTTCAAAATATCTGAACTATCCCTTTAATATCTCTATAAGCTAAACATTGTCAGATAATATCAGACACACCAGTGTGTCACTTGGGCTCTAATTCCTAACTGCATTGAGCTGTCTTTTAATAATCTTATCCAATTCACGTTTTCATGAGTGCCGTTGCTGATACAAGTTTTATTATGAATTAGTATGTGGTGCAGCATATTTAATACCATTTGTTAACGCAGTAATTGTATTAATGTATTCATTTGAATCATACAACTGGCTGAGCTGCAATGAGTATACTGTTGACTAAATGATTCATCCAGCAGGTTGTTCTGTCGGCTTTTCTTTAAAGTAACACGATATTGTCAGCTGTGTGGATAGCTTACTGAAAACACTTTTTATTTTTCTAGAAAAACAAAAATTCAACATGGAAAACTGAACACAACAACATAACACTGCGAAATACACAATCAGACTACTATGTGACGTAGCAGCGTCCACCCTGTGGGTTTAACACGGGACAGATACTGAAGCAGGGGACATCGATAGTCCTGCTGTGAGTGCGTTAGTGTCTTTTTAATGGTGCAACAGTGTTTTAATGAGAGGAAGGACTTAACCACATGAGACAAAGATTACAACACTTCAACCCTGAGCCTTATTCAACATAAATACTCTATAATCATAGCAGAAACAGACATGGACAGACAAACACAATGTACTGACCAACGTACTGTAGAAAAGAGGTTCAAACTGTGTCTTGGAATGCAGGAAGTTTCCAACCTGTTGACGGTTCAGGGAGGCATTAAAGGATGAAATATTCAAATATGATGCAGATAGAGACATTATTTTCACTTTGAGTGTCCAACGAGAGCACTGGTTGCTTCTGCTGTTGAAAATGTATATGTGCAACAGCCTGAATGTTTCAAATGTCTATAGGAAGTCTCAGTGACAGCCATGTGTGTATTGACCTTCCAGGACTCATCCAAGAAGGGAAAGAAAAGCAAGTAAAATCCAAAGCTCTGTGTCATCCTGTAATGGCTTCATTAAGGAAGTAAAAACAAATGTTCTCTCCATTTGGAGAACCATGAAAACTTAAAAATACTAAACCCTCTTTGATTTTGGTGGTCCTTTCTCTCTTGGTTGATACATGAGCAGGAACTAAGGTTGTGAGCAAGAGGGCAAAAAGGTGCTTGATTCAAGTCAGTGATCCATTTTTCTCAGGCGTGTACATACAAGGTACAGCCCCCCCCCGCCCCCCCCCCCCCCAACATGGTAACACATGGTACGGCCCATCCGTAACACTGCGACAGTTCTTTCATATTGGGACCAATAGATACACGACCACAGTGCTATGTCATATCGTCCTCCTCTGAGCAGTAGTCCTGGCCCTGTAAACAAAACAGAGATGTTAGTGTACGGTGCCCTTTTTAGTATTATTTGATGGTCTGTATTTTGTATTCCTAAGGCTTAGCCCAATTAAATTAGTATCACAATACGGATATATAGCATGCTAGGGCAAATCTAGTTAAAATCCAATTCATAGTATTAACATTAATAACGAATTAAATTAACTGGGCTCTGCTGTGATGCTTTACATCACACCAAAATGCGTAAAACAAAACCATTTTTTGTTATAGCAAAATATGAACATATATCGTTTGGTTACAAGATAACCTTGGTTCTCTGAGTGAAGAGACTATCTCTCCAGGGCAAGGCCACTCGGTTACCGTTCCAATCAATGTAAATCAGTGAACCCATGCACACCTGGGCCTTTTATGCCCAAGCATGGGCCACATAGTGGTGTGTCTTAAGGTGATATCCACATCAACTGCCCCAGTGGGTCAGTCCCCCGTACATATGGAATATGTAACTCTGTGGAGAGATAGTCTCAATACAATAGAGAACAATACTGTAACATGACACTGAAAGCAGCACAGCAAGTTTAATAAGAGAAAATAAACTCAAAAATCTAAATCAAACTGTATATTTCAAAATCAAACACTTCGGATCAAATAATTTTTAGAGGGAGGCCATTACATCACACAACTACAAAATATTGACGATGAAACAATCAACTCGAAGACTAACTTCCATTGTGGTTTTTGTTGTAAAGATCAAGGTGTTCTTTCTGAGCTCACCACATCACACAGATGTTGAACAATCACACAAAGACAGATTCATTGTGTCAGAGGCCAATTACTGACCATTAGTAGCCTCAAATGCAGCTACAAGACATTGTGCATTTTAACTCACTTCTATCTAAATTAGACAAATGTTGCTCTGTCACTGTTAGCTTCGCTCTCTTCACCTGCACACACACACACACACACACACACACACACACACACACACACACACACACACACACCAAGACTAAACGCAAAACATATTCTCTAGGAGCTATTGAAAGGCATTCTGAGACAAAAACTGCAGGCAGAAACAAAAGCAGAAAAGATAATGCTGGTGTTATTTTATATTTAACAAATACCATTAAAAAACGAACCAACAATGAGTTTTCAATACTTTCTGACTTCCCTGCCCTGTCTGTAGCACTCAGCACCACACAAGTTTATTCCTCCTGAAGACATAAATGTCAAAACAACAATAATAAAAAAGACTAAATAATGTCCCTCAACAGCTGACCACTGTTGGTTTTTAGCAAACATTATTAAATCAGGAGTAAATAGTGCATTTGTTGGGGATTATTTTTAGCAGCGGATAAATACACATTTGGTGCACTAGAGAGTATTTCCGGCAGCAGGACAGTGCCTGTGCTCAATATAATGAAGGAACATGTAACCCAGTGCAACAGTGTGGCTCATTGGTGTGTTTTAACAATAGAGCTTTATGTCACATGGGAATAAGCTACTGTATATCAGGCTTTAGATACACATATATTACTGTTTAGTATAATCAATTCATTGTTGTTATTTGTTTTTTCATGGCATTTGTTGACAATGAGAAAAGTATAGAACAATGCAAGCCTTATTCACAGGATATCACTTAACTGCCCCTGTATGCCATAAAACAATACAACTCATAAAGAGGCCCAGTTTAACTAAACCACTCCTGACCAGATCGAGCCACACTGCAGCACTCAGTAAAACATGTTTTCAACAATACTACTTTAAATAACCCCACAATTGGAAAGCACAGGACACAACAGATTGAGGCTTTTCTTTTTTAAGGTATCATTATGTCATCTCTGCTGTATCCTCACTTGCTACAGATGCAGTGCTGCAGTAATAAGATTAACATCCATTATGTCATTTAGCAGGAGCTTTTTGCAACCACTAAAAAACAGAAAGTAATGCGCCAATGATGGGTTGTCATTTTTTACTTTTTCAATTTTCTCATCCAACATCCTGAAGAATTCTTGTTGACTCTCTGAGGAGTGGATGCTCCTGCAAAGGAAAACGGTACAGCAGATTAGAGCCTTGCAGTATAACTTGGGACATGAAGAAGAGTTTAGATGATCAACAAAATAGACAAACTAGTATAGTCTAATACACAACATATAAATACATATTCATGATATTGTAGCATCATCAGTCCGTGACACTTACAGAATCTTTCCATTTCCGTTTGACCCTGTCTCATCCATGTGTTGACCTTTACCAAGGAGAGCACTTTTCTCCTGCAGGATATTCAAGCAAACAATATTGTGTGGTATTAATACAAAGATATTCTGTTTTTTCCTCATTAATATGCAGATGTATGCAGCACGGTGCTCCAAAATCTGATCAAATGTGTCTGAATACGAAGTTTACTCATTTTGATTACAAAGTGACTATTTGTAAGGGATAAACAGAAGCCATCTTAATATAGAGTACATGTCCCATTCTATTCATAAAAAAAAAAAAATACAAAGAGTACAAAAGAATCACGCACTGTGCTGTCCTGGCCATCCTCGCCTCCCTCTTCTCCACTGATGTACTTGACCTTCTCCACTCCTTTCATCTTGTACTCATCTGTGACAGAGTGGGAGAAAGAGAGGAGCACATCTCTTATTAATACACAACAGCAGAGGATGACCCACACACAGCCGCCCCGATCAGAGCCATCCTCTGGGTTACTCGTTCTCACAGTTAAGTACTTGGCAAAGTAATTATGTGCTTGAGTTCTCACGCTCCAGACTAAATCCTCTCGTAACAATGGTTGGAAAGCTGCAAACACATGAGCTGTCAGCCTGATTCTCCTCTTTTCTCTGCCTCTCCATCTTTTCTCTCACACATGCACAGCCCCCTCCTCGATCTCACTCCCACTCATTTAGAAAGGAGGAAATGAAAATACAGTTACGAACCAGAGTAATAACGGCCTGATGGACTCATACAGTTATAACACATCAGATTAATGCTGTGCAAGTTATTATTGTAGCTCACAGATAGTTGCAGTTTATCATTCCTCCGTAGCAGCTTTAACAACTATGACAATAATAGACATTTGTCTTGCAGGTGATGGTAGCCCCATGAACATATGGCACTGTTTGGCCGTTTGTGTGCACTTGAAATTAAACCTGTGAAAATACTCTTACTGCATGTTGACAGTGCAAGGCGATTTCTTTTTGTACATCCCAGCAGGAACTAATGCTTGCTCATTAGGGCTGGGTATCGTTTAAAAAGTACGATTAACAGTACCCTTAAAGTGATATCGATATCAATAAAGTACTTCATTTGATACCTTTTTTCCATTCAGTTGTGTGAAATGCCACCACCACTCCACCACTTGCTGCTGCGGTAGTGGGCCAATCACATGTTGCATTAAATCACAAAAATGTGGTGAATGGCTGCGTGAAAAACCATACACAGCGATTTTTTTTTTCTAGATCTGGGTTCAAAAAGTATCAAATGTTCGTTTGACTGCAGAAGTTTGGATACTATTCTGTACTGGTTTATTTTGGTATTGTGTACTAATACCCAGCCATACTACTCATAACAGCATTATGTGCTTTTTTGTACTTTCTATACCTAGGGAAAAATTGTGTTTAAAAAATGTATATAAGAGAGCGGACATGAAAATGAAATGGCAACAACTTTGACAATAATTTGTTTTTAGTGATTTTTTTTCAAGCAAAGATGCCAAACAATTACTGGTTTCAGCTTCTCCTGTGTGAGATTTAGGAGCTTTTTAACATAAATATTTGTTCTTGACTCTTGGTCAGATAAAACAATTTGAAAAACAGAAATTTGAAGATGACATCTTAGGCTCTGAGGCATTTGTCACAATGTTCTAGCATTTCATAGACCAAACAATTAGCAAAATGTTCCGCATTAATTGATAGTGAAATGAATTGTTAGTTGCAGTCCTAGACAAGATTTGGTTTTAAAATGATGGTAGCACCTATAGAGCTCTAACTGACCTTTCGTGTGAACCTGCCTTTAATAAAGCACTAATTAATGTTGCCATCATTATCTGAGAGCATCAGGGTCCCTATTCAATACTGCTAACAATTTTCAAAACTCTTGAAAAATGAAGGTATCATCTGTATTATTATTTTTTTTGTTTTTTAAATACCCATATCGATATGAATGTGGCCTAATCTTTAAAGATTCAGGTATTGCAGGCTATGTCATAAAGGAACTCCCATGTCAGCAGTGAATCACATCAATGAATGGTGGTAAATACATCATATTTACCTAAAGGCCAGTCTGATTGATTGATTGATTGATTGAAAACTTTATTGAACAACAATCAACAAGAGGTGTTCAAAAGGATAAAAACACAATAAAGCCCAAAGGCTTGTTTCCATTGTGGTCCTAACCTGAATTAAAGCAAGTATACAGACGTGGATACCACCTGGCACATAGAGGTGCATGGGAACTGTGATCAGTGTGTACAGTAAACAGACTGACCAGAAAGGAGGTCCCCGTTGCTGTAGGCTTTACTCTGGCCCTCCTCGCCGTTGGGCACAGCAGACACCTGCTTGGCAGAGGTGCAGCCCATCTCCTCCTCCTCCTCAGCTGCTCTCCTCCTCACCCCTGAGCATCACAGGAACACCTGGTGGGGGCAGATATGAGGGAGGGATATGTGTAGATCTGGAGTTCACAAACTTATTTTTTAGGGCTGTGCTCGATTGAAGGAATTCGTAGTCGACTAACACTCATTCAATTGTATCGACTAATCGATTAGTTGATTTAATCGACAGATCTGTAAATCTGAGTTTCTCCGCAGAGTCATGCAAAAGCACCACTTTAATTCTTGTGTTTACCAGAGATGTGCTCGTACGTTTCTTGGAAATAAGTCATTCAGCATGAAAAAAGCATACAACATGACTAGTCGACTAAAGAAATCTTAGTTGACTAAGACCAAAACGACGGATTAGTCGACTAATTGACTAAGAGGGGGCAGCCCTATTATTTTTATGAGCAAAGACCCACAAGCAGAAAGCCTCAGATCACAGACAGGCATGTTGATTAAGGTTTTGTCTCTGTGGGAATCTTCTCAGGAGCATCAGTCTTTATTAGAGACACCCAGTGAAGAGTGTGGTCTCTGTAAACAGCATTACCAAAAGAGCTAACCTCTTCAAGAAAAGGAAGTAGGAATTAGCCTTCATTTCGCAAGGGAAGAATTTCCCTGAACTCCAGCTTTGGAATCACTATTTTTTTTCATAATCAATTAGTCATGAAGCGCCCCACCCTAGAATTAAAACACGCGGGCATCACAATATATTCTTGAAAAGACGGTCTAGCCGGGTTGTGAATGCACATACCGGTCTGGGGAAACACCAATCAGAACGTGCGTACGGCGGTGCCAGCTGCACTGCAACAATAAGGCCCTCTCAAGCTAGGATGCCACGGTGCCAAGCCGCCGGGTCATTTCTATTAGCGAATGGGGGTTTTCTGTTGCGCTCAGAGGATTAAACTGAGGCCGCGGACAAGTGATAACATCTCCGCTGTTATATCAGCTTGTAAGAGCCGCAGCAATATGGCTAATGGATAACGATGTGATTTACCAAATCACTCGGTCGAAATGCTGAGTTTTTGAACCCATAAGGCATGGTTGATCCTAAACGCACTGGCCGCACAGCTGAGTCCAGCTGCAGTCAGCTGCTCCGCACACATCACTGATATCCTCCTCATTAGCTTAAATTTGTACATGTATATAGATAAAAACTGCAGCTACAGCCCATAACGGTGCATCACTGTGCCATCATACCATTTTAGGCAAGTGAGAAAAGAAACAAGGGATGTTAGCAGAAAATGCATTCCCTTGCTGCAAAATTTCAACCATCGTCGTCTCATTTCACAACATCGGAGTGAGGGTATAACGATCAGGGTTCAAATCATGGATTCAGGACAACTAGCCTAATAACAAAAGAAGATGCGAAAGGAGCTGGCATCCAACGGCCAACAGGAAACGCTGTGATGATATATCGCAAATACGGAACCAAGTAAACAAACAATAGCGAAATAAACCAAAATAAAGCAAAATTACCTCTCTGGTTTGTCCATGGTTCCTCTGGGTTTAGTTTAGAGAGTCTTCACTCCAGACGGAGGACCCAGACAGACCGCATCTGCACCTCTCGGTTCAATACAGGCATCAGCAGTCGAGATGTAGTCAGTCCGTCTGCAGCTGTCTGGTAGCTCATGGCCTGATAGTCTGTGAAAGTGATGAAATAGCGCCGACCGATTGGAAAATAAAGCAGCCAATCAAACAACAGCTAATGCTAATTTCGAAAATATATATATTTTTTCATAAACTATTATTATTATTCAACACAATAATCCACTTTATTTCCCATACGATTTTTAGAAGCAGCTACCTCTTTATGCGATGGAAATTTGACTACGAAGTTGCATTTCATCAGTTGCCAGTCGGACCTAATTCACCGGCGCACTAGGAACTTCCGTCCAGCTCATTCCTTCTGCATCATTAAAGTTGACATCAAAAACATACAAAGTTTTTAAAGTTCACTTGTCTCTGACAAAAAACCGACAGTTGACGCCGCCGGTTATTGACCTCCATCAATATGACTTCACTAACAATCATCGCTCGTGTAGCGGACGGACTACCGCTCGCTGCGTCCATACAGGAGGATGAACAGGTGAAATGAAAGCTAGCTTGCCCATATAGCCTCTCTAAACGACGACTACACGCCAAACTCCATTCAAAAATGTGATGTTTATTGACTGTTAGCTTATCCGCAAAGGTGTAACGTAAGATCTCCCCAAAACAGTAATACTTTTTCATTCTTGGTAGTGTATTGGGACATTTGGTATATAATTAGGTAATCCACGAAGCAGCAGTTTATTTTAATAAAGCTATAACTTTTTAGTTATTTATTTTTTTATGTAATAACATAACAATGTACGTAGTTAACTTTCTGCTGTCCACTACAAATACGCATGATTTTTACATTACATTGTCAAATGTATTAATCTCGGTCCAACAAAAAATTTGGACTCTATGTGCCATTTTAATACAAGTCTTGATATGAGATTGTTTTAAAACTGCCATACAGTTGTACTTGCAGTTCCGTTTACAACCTGTTTTTACTTATTTTTTGTCAGTCAGGAAGAGACCTCCAGCTGTACCAGAGCCAAGCCAAGCAGCTGTGCCGTAAATTGAATGCACAAAGTCCGGACCGCTGTACCCTGGAGGCCGGGGACATGAACTTCCAGTAAGTTACCACAAGCACCAAGTATTGTTCATTGAAGTGTTTCCTCAAAGAGAAAATCCATGTTACTTCTGTAATATTGCACAGTTAGTTTAGTGGTTTATTTTGATACATATATTACCCTAGACTGTATATAAAAGAAATATTACTAGGAAAAACATTTCATTATAAATAACCATTGATTTGGATTTAACTTGTGTTTTTTGTTTTCAGCTATTTAATAGCAAAGGGTGTCTGCTACCTTTTCCTCTGTGAGGCTTCATTTCCCAAAAAGATGGTGTTTGCATATCTTGAAGACCTCCACAGTGAGTTCTATGACCAGTATGGAAGAAGAGTACCCACAGTAACGAGACCGTACTCCTTCATCGAGTTTGGTAAGATTATTTGTGACATGGTAGATTCAAGAAATGTTGTGTCTTTCTGCAGAAAAAACAAAATCCTTGATTAAGCTTATGTCGTACATACATTGTTCCAGACACTTACATCCAGAAAACAAAGAAGTCATACATTGACAGCAGGTCCAGGAGGAACCTTGGCAGTATTAACACAGAGCTACAGGATGTCCAGAGAATTATGGTGGCAAATATTGAGGAAGTTCTGCAAAGAGGAGAATCTCTTTCTGGTAAGTAGTCACACAAAAATCTGTCCTGGCCAGGGTACCTGCACAAAACATAAGGGACAAAATACCAAGAAACGCCTAAATCAAATACAATTTTACTGTTACTACTGCCTATATGAAAATATTTGTTCTGTGTCAATTATGTTATGTGTCAGAGGTGTTGATTGTATTTAGTCAATTTTGTTACCCCTTTGTAGTCAGTAGTTACACAACTTGATGTCCTTTATTTAAAAGTAAATGACCAGTTCATTACATCGATACTTTTATTTTCCTCAGCTCTAGACACAAAAGCCAGCAATCTGTCCGGTCTGTCGAAGAAGTACCGCAGCGATGCCAAATACCTCAACACCCGCTCCGCATATGCCAAGGTGGCTGCCGTGTCAGTGTTCTTCATCACACTCATCATCTATGTGCGTTTCTGGTGGCTCTGATGGACTCTTAAACATGGACTTTAACATAAGGGAGAGGGTGTTTCATTTTGAAAAAACAAGAATTTTAACTGATCCTGTTACATTAATGTTGTATACCAGGGTGCCTTAAAGGGATCATATACAGCCTATCCCTATTGAAGGTAGAAATTCTTCCTATGCTTTATCCAGCTTTGACTTATGCCATGTATACAGTATAAACTGAGCCATAGCTCTGCGATGGGACTTCTTTATGTATGGAAGAAAATGCTTCATGGTGAGTTCATGTAACTCTGTTTACTGGAATATTAAGAGCAGGGTGTAGATAAATTAACATTTATAACCTGGAAATAGGGGTTTCTTTCAGAGTTCCAGCATTAAGGATAAACCATGTATGAATATGCAGAGGTTTTGTGAAAAGTCTTAACTGTGATAAAAGAATGTTTATTGTTGACAGAGTTTACATTGTAACAAAGTCTTATTGAAAATATTAAATATTTATCGAACTATAGTTTCTATTTTACAACTGTATTTATGACAAGTTATGTTAATATGAACAGACAGCAATAGTCCTCTTCATGGTATATACACACTTATAAGGCCCAGATAAGACAGAGGACGTTTAAGCAGCCTGGGGCAGCTTTTTTTTGAATGGTTTTAAATGAGAGTGAAGCTTTTTGGTTGCGGCAGGAGCATCCTGAACGCCTTGAGTTGAAAAAAACTAACTCGGAGCGGAAAAAACGGCAGACGTCATTTAACTTCACAGCAAAAGAACGGTTGACAAACGCGCTGTGTCTCATCTGGGCCTACACCAGCATTTCCATGATCACATACATACCCTGTGAAGCCAGCTCACGTTCACACAAAGAACACATTATGCAGCACAAACAACATTAAGGTATAGGAGAATAGATAGTGTGTTCCTTTGTCCATGCTCAGATGAAACTTTAGTTATTGTTATTAAGAAGGCGAGAGCACTTATTTTCTTGCCACAATTTCAAAGTTGATAAGAGATTCAAACTGTTGACTCCTGGGTTGTAGAGTTATTCACGCCATAGTTACAAGAGCAGAGTACTGTCCCTTTCCTATCCTCCAGGGTGACCAATGGATGTAAGAAAACAGTCTTATGCCACCAGATCAAAGTCGTCCCTCTGCAAAAGAAACACAATGGTAGTATAACATTAGCATTATGTTTTAGTCCAGAAAAATGATCAATGGCACTTGTAGGTTACAGGACTCTGATTAAAACACCAGATGATATTTGCATTGAAACAAAACAGTTACAGCGGATATATAAGCTGATGCTGAAAACTCACTCACCTCATCATTATAATTCATGACATGCTGCTTGATCTTGGAGGAGTCCACCCAAGTAACAAAATCTTCCATATTTCTGGAAAATGTCACAGTAACAGTGTCAAGATTTGATCACTTCAGATGCTTTTCACATGTGCCTATACTGCCTATTTCTGTTTCTGCAGAATGGACAGTTTGTGTGAAAGGCCCTCTGCGGCATAAAGTGGTTCAAACAAATTATGAGAAGACAAAACAAAGTGTCAAATCTAACCTTGTGACGAGAAAAGCTGGGTCTGTGACGATGTCTGGGCCAACACGCACATCTGATACTGAGTCAAGGTCAATACTGCAAAACACTTTCTACACTTTCACATAGACAAAACGAACCAATTTCTCAAAGGAAATTCAAGACATCACTCCCAAACAAACTCTTGCAATAATGCAGTAATGAAGGATACGTCCTTGTTCGATGAAGGTGATGGCCGTCTTCAGGTTCTGAGCCATACGGAGTTTCAGCATGATGCTGGGCAGCCTCCTCCTGCAGGGGTCACAAGTGTAAACTGAATGATATATAACTGCATCCAAGGGCTCCAGTAAGGGATAATGTATGGAATGGAATAGAATACAAATTTGTCTTAGGCATAGTGCTACAATCTGTTGCTTCACAACACAAACATGTAACAGAAAAAAACATTTTAAAATCAACATAAAAACATAAACATAAGATCCACAAAACATTCTCAGGACACAAAAGAAAGACACATTATGACTGTACAGACAATATGACATCTTAAGTAGAAACTGTAATAAGCAAAGTGCAAAAAGTGATGGTGTATTCATTGCACTTTTGCTCTGTTGTGCTAAGATTTACTGTTGGAGTTCAGCAGCTTGATAGATGTTGGAATAAACGATAGCTTAAGCCTGTTTGTTTTACATCTCGGCACACGAAATCTTCTCCCTGATGGCAGAAGTTCAAGACGATGTAAAGCGAACCGGTCATTATTGCGAATTAGAACCCTGACAGGGTGATGCAGGACTGAATCAGCCTGAAAGGGTTCAATTTCTAGTAATGACCAGCTCTTTCTACATTATCATGCTTATTAGAAGGCTACTTACTAACTAAATCAATAATTTGACACAAGATGGTCCTCGAGATTCTACGATCAGAAATAACAGACCGTAGAATGGCGTGACTGACCAATCAGAACTGAGAATTCAACAAAGCTGTGTAATAATTAGAGTATAAGATGGGTTTTTTTGGGATTATTTACCTGCAGAATGACGAAGCTGTGACTTTCTCTGTGAGGGACAGATTCTGTTTGGTGGGCATGAGACCGATACTGTACCTTATGTGAACAAACAAAAAAAAGATCATTGGGATATTGTGATTTTAAACAGATAAACCAAGACTGTCCAAAACAACAAAGAAAAACAAACACCACTGTATGACAGTACAGGAGCCTGTATTATGAAGCAAGTTCAAGTCTAGCTCTCTTTGGGTTAACATTGGTGATCCACAATAGCCGGTATCATGAAGCTGGTTATCAACCGGGTCTTTTAACTCTGGGTTTTCCTGTTCAGCTACCACTCATGTGAAAGAGTTGATCATTTAAAGTGACATCAGAGCCATGAGGGGAGTACTTAAGATTCAAAAAGCTTTATTGTCTAATATGTTGCCATGTTAGAACATTTTCTTTTGATTGAAGGCAGAGTGTGTGTGATGTGTCAGTAGCATGAGTTTTGTATATGTATTGCATTGGGAATGAAGGATTTGTTGTCTGGTGACTTTTTAGCCAGAGGCACTCTGAACCTTCTTCCTGATGTTAATAGCTCAAAGCTTTGGTGGAGGGGGTGGGAGGCATTCTGGATGATGAAGTTGGATTTTCTTTCCACTGCTTGTATATAAAGATCAGATGGCTGTTTTTGTGGAATGCCTATGATCTTAACGGCTTGCCTGGCTATCCTAGCCAGCTTTCTCTTGCATTTGTTTGGTAGGAAGCTGTACCAAGATGTGATGTTGAAAGCGATGACAGACTCATTATCAGTGACTGATAATAGGATAGGAGATGAAGAAGTGATAGCTGCATGGAAATTTATTTATAGGTGACTACATTTAGTGATATTCAACGAGGTGAAAAGTAGTTACCATGGCGATTTACCCTGGTTAAAAGTGAGCAATCTTCGGCAAACAGCAAAAACCAGAGTTAAGCTCAAAGGGAGCTGAATAACCCACTCATCTCGCTTCGTGACACAGGCCCCAGATGTTGACTGAAAGTTATTAGATAGGCGATTATGTCAAGGCAAACTATATCACACCGAGAAACTCACAGTTTTTCCAGTAGTTGATGTGTGCTCTGAGCTCTGAAGCCATCTTTCTCATCCAGGTCTCTGATTTTCTGGGCGAGATCTCTGATGTTACGACTCAACTTGTTGTACCTGAGACAGAGGAGAAATAAACACTAAAATACACTACAATAACAATTAATTTGCTTTTCTATCTACTATTCACTTGTCAGCTGCTACCATTGACTGTATATTAGACTGTGTATGTAGACTTTGCATTAACCTACATCCTGTACTTCATACCTGCCCATACTATATATATCCTAAACATTTTTGCACGTCCTCCACCATTCAGCCTCTCTTTTTAGTGTTAAACAGCTATTTTGTATATATTGTTTCTATATTTATTGTTTACATTATGTAAACGTTTAATATGTTTATGTATGCACCAACCACCAAGGCAAATTCTTTGTAAGTGTGACCTACTTGGCAATAAATCATTTTCTGAGGAAAAAAAGGATTGGCCTTTGGAATTAAAATAGCCCCACATCATCACATACCCTTCACCATACCTAGAGATTGGCATGGGGTACTTTCCATAAGATCATCTCTCAATGCAAATCAAACCAGCTATTAGGCTAACTGAAATAAAACCATGCCAATCTCTAGGTATGGTGAAGGGTATGTGATGATGTGGGGCTATTTTAATTCCAAAGGCCAAGGGAACTTTATCAGGATGCATAGTATCCTGGATCCATGAAATAACTGGTCTTTAAAAATAAAAATCTGCCTGCCTCTATGGGAATTTTATAGGGGTCATGTATGTATGTATTTTAAGGAAGAACATTTATTTATTTACGATACATTATTCATTCACAAAGAAAAGTGGTGTCCTTAAAGGTTGGATTTTTCCTATTTTTTTTAAATTAAGGCATTCAGATCAATTTCCAAAAGATGGATTTTTATTCCTCTTTTTAGTCAACTTTAGCATGGGTGTGTAAACGTATGCAAGCCACTGTATCTAGTATTTGTAAATGTCATGTAACGTTAGCGTAGCTGGCTATAACAAAGTAAAAACATTAAATAAATAAATGAATAAAAGCGTTTAAGGTGTATTTCATGGTACCCTGGGTAACATATTGACGCCTAAACACAGCAGAACAATAAGGTTTAGTGACAGTAACCAGCCGCTGTTGCTTACTTGGTGTAGTCCTCCCTCTTTTCGATGCGATACTTCCGCAACACTTTGACCTCGTGCAGGTTGTTGTCCACCTCCCAGTTGATGAAGTCCACCTTCTTCAACAACTTCTGTTCATGGTGCTTTAATTTACGCACCATTTTAAAACCTTTCGCTGGCTGAATACAATTTATTTACAAGACAGACTTCTGTCCATGCAGGGGGAAGAGGAAACACAGGAAACACGTGTTCTTCTTCTTCGGCGTCCGTTTAAGGTCGAAGGTGAAGTCAATGTGAGCTACAGCGCCATCTACAACACTTTTCTTTTTTTTTTCTTTTTTTTTTAATCAAAACAATCAAGGGTGTAACTTTGGTTTGAGAAGTGGGGGGGACACAAAACAGGGGATCTGGGGGTTCTCCGCCAGAATTTGTTTTTCTATTTGAATCCCATTTCCTGCATTTCTACATACATTTAGGGACTACAAAATCCAGGAAATAATTAAGTTGATCATAATAATAAATTCTGCCAGAAAGAATAGTAGCTACAAAACTATGTATAATAAAAAGATGTCTTACTTTGTTTATTGTATTAATATCAATATAGGGGCCAATCGCCGATAATATAGGGGGCACAAACGAGATTATAAAAAGTGAGGTCCCCCCCTGTCTCCAGTGGAAATTACACCCTAGATAACAACAGTTACTTATTTTTCTATCCAGCAGGTGTCACCAAACGCTTGGAGTATGTTGTCAGCATATGTCGATTTTTTTGTCATTCAGCAGAGAGGGAGACTCCGTCCCGACTGTATGTCTACTCAGGGTACAGCCTACCGCAACATTTTCCAACTTGCAGCGTGTGAGAGAGTTGTCTGTAGCGGTCGGAGGTTTAAAGAAGAAGACTAGCGAATGAGTGTCCGGACACCTTAGCCACCTACTCAGCTGAGATCCAGTCCGACAGGTAAGTTACTGTGTGATGGAGAGTTTGGGAAGGGGCTCTTTTAGGCATGTAGGGAAGAAGAAGCAGATGAGATGCTAAATGATCTTATCCTGTCTCCAGAGACTATATTTATATATATATATATACTTATTTTTTTTTGTCAAGACCACTTCAGGGACAGTTTTAGCAAATTAAACTGTATTATCAGCTGCAAAGCAACGAATAGCCTAACCACCAGAGGGACCTTTAAATATATATGGGCGTGTAGGAAAACCTGTTGCTTTAATTCATTCATTCACTTACTTACTCACTCACTCACTCACTCACTCACTCACTCACTCCTCTCCTTCCCACTTTGTCTCCTGACGGATCCAGATCCTGATGCTATTGTGATCGGTAATATTTGTTCAGGTCAACTCCCACTAAAACAAATATAGCCTATACGGTTTCCCAGCGGTGACAGCCAATCATCTCTGCTCTTACTAAAACACATCCACGTCACCAGCTGCAGGCTGGCTCAGGTGAATGAATTCATTTTTAGCACCTGCCCAAAATCTCAGCATTTCAGTTTAGTCCTGAAACATTTTTGCAGACCTGTTTATCTCAGTAGTGTTGTGTTACCTTATCCTGCTAAATTATCAGAATAAGAGCTACTCGTCTCAAATGTCCCAAAGGGGGAGAAGACCTTAGACATTGCTTTCTTTGACCTGAGCCCACCACATATCTGTTTTCTATATGATGCTACATCTGCCACACGCCACAAGATAAAACAGCACAAGACAACAAGTGCTGCACTGCACTTGTTGTCAAGTCAAGTCAAGGCGACAGGGTAGCTCTGTCAACGTGCTCTTTCTTTCTGCGTGCACTTTGTGCACTTTCGTGAAATATTCGGTGGCAGTGTTGGAAGATGTACTTAGGTCTTTTATTTAAATAAAAGTAGCAATACCTCAACCTAAAAGTACAGAGGTATTAGTAGTAGTAACTACAGCTGTCAAATAAATAAGGAAGAGTAAAAAGTACAATATTTCCCCTCTGAAACGCAGGGTAGAATTATATAGTAGAAAATGGAAATACTCAAGCACAAGTTATACTTAAGTACAGTTATTGAATAGATGTACTTTTCACCACTGCTCTAGATGGCAGTGATAGAGTACTATACCTCACTTTGGCGACATGGCTTGGATGCAGGTATTTTTTAAGTTGTCCAGAAACCCACTTGCAACATCTCACAAATGAAACCTGACATACTTGATTTTGTTTGTAAACTAGAACTTAAAATAAAGCTCTGTAGCTTTAAACAATGATTGGCTGCTGTGCAGAATGAGTTTTTAATAGCGGACTCACCAATGGGTAGCTGCTTATTAAGAGCTTAAATATTCAATATTCTTGCAGCTGTCTCAGTGTAAATGAGGGTGAAGATCCCACTTTAGTTTTTTACAACAAACTCCCCTCTTACTCTCTCTAAGCACATTTTAAGAACAGTATTGACTTTCATTTTCAGTTGCCAGCCATGCAAGGATCTTCACACTTATTTACACACACACACACACACACACACACACACACACACACACACACACACACACACACACACACACACACAAACAGAGAGGGATTGTGCAGCCGTGCCCCTCTGCTAAGCAGCGCTGCTACATAAGGAGGTCAGTGTGTTGAACACACCACACCTCTTTTTCTGTTAACATTTCTTTGGCCTCCGTGGCTTGTTGTAAATGCTCTTTCTACTAAAGCGGGATGCATAGCATGCATATGCAAATTATACAAGCATTTTATGACATGGCTCAGTGGACTCTGAATTATGTATTATGGTCAGTCAGATCCAGGTGCACACTCTTCAGTTTTACCTTATGAAAACCAGCGAAGGTCCCTCAGTTCTTCCCCCCACTTGAAGGGGGCTGAAGCAGACGTTTAGTATGGTTTGCCTCTCATATTCTGCCTTCTGCGGGGAAGTGGAAGTGGCTGTTCAGAGAAGAGATGCTTCAGTCAGGAAATGTAAGGCAAAAATGTAAGCCTCCAGGACACGTAGTTACAAGACTGGTAATAATTATCTCATTCCTCTCAACCTAACCTTTTTAATGCATGATAGGTTATGAATAACGAGACACTAAATACTCGGCAGCATGCTTTGTTGAGGGCTAATAGATTAAATACAAACCATGGAACTTGTTGACTACTGAAGCCAGTGATGGAAGAAGTATTCAGACCCTTTAGTTAAGTAAAAGTACAAATACAACAGTGCAATAATGTTGTATTACATCAAGGTAAAAGTTCAGCATTCAATATTAAGTTAAAGAGTTTAAGTATTATCAGTAAAATATATTTAAAGTATCAAAAAAACATGAGTAACACAGGGAATTTGCCTTGGTGGTTGGTGCATACATAAATAAACATTAAACATTAATATGAAATAAACAATAAATACAGCAACAAGTATTTACAAAATAGCTGTTTAACATAAGAAAAAAGAGGCTGAATGGTTTAGTGGAGTGGTATATTATTACATTACATTATTAGATTGTTGACACATGCAACAATGTGTTCTGTTACAAAAAGGTTTTTGTACTTTTCTCTCATCTTTGCTTTTTTGTGAAATATTGGATTATTTTACTTCTGTAAAATATGTATAATACTTCTGTACTTGAGTAGGATTGTAAATGCAGGGCTTTTACTTGTAATGATACATTTACACAGCAGTATTGATACTTTTACTTAAGTAAAGGATCTGAGTACTTCTTCCATCACTGACTGTACACCAATGATAGCCACACTCAAATGTTATTATATATATATATATTTAAATTAAGGCCTGTAAAATAGTAGCTATGAATACTCAGCGAGTACTTCTACTAATTGCAGCCAGTCTTTTGGTTTAATTACATATTTTTATGAGATACTAAAATGTAGTTCACCTTTATTGCCTCAGAGGACAAATTCACCTTAAATGGATATAAGAAAGCACATAAACACAAGTACACAAAAATCTCCGAACATTAAAATATGCAGAACTAGATTACAATGGGTATATCATTAATCAGATAAGAAATGCAATATAACAGACATTAGTTTAGTTCAAATTTTGTTGGGGCTGGGGTATTTGCTGGTCACTTGAAGTTTCAGCTTCACCAATGATTTACCAATCCCTTCCTGAAGCAGCAGTTTGTTTCTGTTGGTGGACAGACTTCTACGCTATAGTATAGAGAAGATGACAGCTGTTTTGAACTTTGAAGTTGACAGCTGTTTTGAACTTTGAGTTGTACTGCAATACACATATTTCCCCCTGTCCGCATTATTCTTATTTCTGTTCTGATCTTTGTTTTATGTGCTCCAGGACTGCAGGCTAGTCACAGGAATGCCCGACACTGCGTCAGGCTGGACTTTCTGATTAACTACCCTTTAACTTAACTACGGACTAGCCTTCCTGCTTATTCTACACTCAATTTCTCCTCTCTCTGACTCTTTAGAGACCATCTCCATTATTCTCCTTTGCATTTGACTTTCATGATTTCTCCATAGTTTTATTCTTAGTTTTGTGATAGTATACAGATTTCCCAAAGCAGAAATTGGTTTCTTGCTCAAGGGCTTCTTTATTAACCCCTGAGATTGGTAGGAGCTGCAGGGGTATGCCTCATTTCTCTTCTGAACCAGACTCACTCATTCATTATCTCTCTTTTTCTTTCCGTCCATCTTGGGCACAGAGTCCACCACGATGGTGCTGTCCTCGCCACACTCCTCCAGGCTGAAGTATCTGTCTCTGGGGGTGCTGGTGTTGCAGACCACCTCCCTGGTGCTCACCATGCGCTACTCCCGCACCCTGAAGGAAGATGGACCCCGCTACCTGGCCTCATCCGCTGTGGTGTCGGCCGAGGTGCTCAAGATCTTCGCCTGCACCCTCCTCGTCTTCATTGAGAACAGTGAGTAGGAAGAGTGATGGTGTGACAGGAAGCTTATTTGAAGATAGATTTGGTGCTACAGGGTACAAGATCTCATATAAACTTGCCCCCAATCTTCTTAATACCAGACTGGTCCTCTCTGTTGCTTCTCTTTGTCTCTTCACTCCATGTGTGGTCCTTTGATTAAATTACTGACAACACACTGTTTCTGACAGATTTCAGTGTGCAACTGCTGAAGGAGGAGATTGTGAACAAGCCCGTGGAGACCATGAAGTTGGCTATTCCTGCAGTGATCTACACACTACAGAACAATCTGCTCTATGTTGCCTTATCCAACCTGGACGCAGCCACCTATCAGGTGACACATGAATGTGCTGGTTCAGGTTCACTGGGTGTGTGTGTGTGTGTGTGTGTGTGTGTGTGTGTGTGTGTGTGATCCAGACAATCCAGTGTAATTGAACTGATGTCTGTGTGGTTTGGCATTTGCCATAATATGTAGCCTTCCTTACAATAATTTAAAAAATCTTGTTTAAAATGAGGTGAGGCATTTTACGATACCCCTTTATCAGAGAGCTTTCAGATTTTCAGAGAGAAAGAAAACCCTCCATTAGAGGTAAGTGGAGCTGAAGCTAACTAGGCTGGCAGGCCTGATATCTACTACTATCTTATTTTCTGTGGTGTGTTTGTGTTGTGCTTTACACAGGTCACGTACCAGTTAAAGATCCTCACCACAGCACTGTTTTCTGTCTCCATGCTGGGGAAGAGGTTGGGCTTCTACCAGTGGCTCTCCCTGCTCTTCCTCATGGCCGGAGTCACTCTAGTGCAGGTACCAGCAGACACTGCTCCTGCAAAGTCCCTGAGCAATTTACAAATACACAGGTTTATCTGCTGCACGAATGTGGAATATAACTTAATTGGCTCATCAGATTTAGTTCTGTATATTACTCTAATTGACAGATTTTTAGTCCTGTGCCTATCCGTGCGTGTGATGATCAGTGTAGCGCCTTCTTTGAAACCTCCATAAGCCACTGAAAGGCTGAGTCAGGGAACAATCAACACCTGTATGACGCAGGTTTTAATAATCCAGTTCCACTCCGTGATATGCGTTTAAAGATTTATTGTCCATTTCAAAACAAGAAAAAACAAAAACGACAAAATCCAGTAGCATGAAAAATAATGTGTGTATATCAACGTGGATGTGGTGAAGTTTGCGTTCACAGTGAAAGTTGCAGTTGCGTTTGCGGTCAACAGAAAATGCACTTCTTTAATCAGTGTCTTAAACTCCGCAGTGGCCCACAGAGTCTGAAGGTGACTCTGAGCAGAAGATCTTGTCTGCAAGCTCTCAGTTTGTTGGACTGATGGCTGTGCTGATGGCCTGTGTGTCCAGTGGCTTTGCTGGAGTTTACTTTGAGAAAATCCTCAAGGAGACTAAACAGAGCGTGTGGGTCCGTAACATACAACTGGGTGAGTAACTATGGCCTCTCCTGGTTTGGAAAGGTGAGACGATGGTGTGTGTGTGTGTGTGTGTGTGTGTGTGTGTGTGTGTGTGTGTGTGTGTGTGTGTGTGTGTGTGTGTGTGTGTGTGTGTGTGTGTGTGTGTGTGTGTGTGTGTGTGTGCGTGCGCGCGCGCATGGGTTTGTTTTTTATTGTTTGTTACGTAAATATGGCTATCTCTTGTTATTGTTCATGTTGTTTTGGATGTTACTGCTTCATGTGGTTTACATTCTGTGTATTGCGGGAGGGTTTGTGTGAAACTAAAATACTTAGGCCTACTGCTATAAGAGTCACACAGTAGGAAGAAAAAAAGGTATGAATACTCAAGTGGCAAACATACTGTTTATGTAAACAGTATGTTTGCCACTTGATTGGTTGGTGTTCATATATGAACACCAACCAATTAATGGGATCCAATTCTTACATGGCACTGATCAATAATACGTTTGAAATGTGTGACATAGTTTACAATAGCTCATTTGCTGACAAAATAATTTTGAAGTAATTTATAAAAAATTATTTCAGTGTCATTGCCTATTTTCTCGTAGCCTCACAAGCCAGATTAGTTGCAAGCTTGGTTGAGATTAGTTGCACCTTCTGGTTGGTGTGTCATGACCTGCTATTTGGGTGACCTCTAGTGGCAGTTAGGTGTAGTGAAACAATTTCTTAGGACAACAATGTGGTTAAAGATAACATCAAGTCCCTAAACTCTAATTTCCTGTCCTTTCAACAAGATCAGTTAAAACATTACTTTACCTTGTAGTTTCAATTTAAAAACTTCGCTTCTCTGTCTCTCCTTGTGTCCTCCAGGTTTGTTTGGCTTTGTGTTTGGCTTTGTAGGAATGATAGTGTATGACGGCCAGAAGGTCAGACAGTCTGGAATGTTTCAGGGCTACAACACCATCACCTGCACAGTTGTTGCCTTACAGGTTTGATCATTATGTTTCTCTTCATTCTGATATTTACTAATTGTCAATGAAATGCATTTGGTGTACATGCTCTTATACTTGTTTTTGTTGTACAGGTTGTCTTCATGTTTTGTGTGTTTGTCTTAATACTTTCCAACTTTGTCTGCAGGCTCTGGGCGGCTTGGTCATAGCAGTAGTCATTAAATATGCAGACAACATCCTCAAAGGATTCGCTACCTCCCTGTCCATCATCGTGTCCACACTCATTTCATATTTCCTGTTGGAGGACTTTAACCCTACAGGGTAAACACATACATGCTCATGTACACTTCCACCATAGATATACATACTGATACAGTCAGTATATATATCTATGCGCTCCCACAAGGCTTAATTTTGGTTTGCGAATAATTAGTCATTAATAATAATTACTATTTTAAGCCAGGCTAGCGGCATGGCTCTATGGATAGCAATGTCAGTCTGTTCGTTGGTCCACCACTTCGGTAGCGACTGAAATATCTCAACAACTATTGAATTGATTGCCGTTGAATTTTGTACGGACACTTATGGTCCCTAGGTGACCCTACAGACTTTGATGATCCCCTGACTTTTCCTCCAGTGCCACTATGAGGTCAATTAGCCTCTTGGGGAAACTGACAATATTTCAGGAGTTCTTGGCCCCGGACACAAGACTGCCTTTTCCGTGAGGTGGTCAAATTGTTTCTTGTTCGAGTCAATACTTTTTGTAGGTTTTTTTGTTCCAGACGACATTTGGAAAAAACGATTTCCCATCAGCCTCAGCTGTACTTTGTGTTTAGTGCTAATTAGCTAATGTTAGCATGCTAAAATGCTAAACTAAGATGGTAAACATTGCAAACATTAACATGAAATGTATGCCATGTAAGCATTGTCATTGTGAACATGTCAGCACGCTGGCGTTAGTGTTTAGCTCAAAGTGTCTAAGCACCTGGTCTCTGTCCAGAGCAGTGTTGTAATGTAACAAAGTACAAATACTTCACTACTGTACTTAAGTAGAATTTTCACGTATCAGTACTTTACTTTGTTATTTATACTTCCGGAAACTTTTACTTTTACTCCACTACAGTTTCTAAATAAAATGTATACTTTTACTCCACTACATTTCCCCTAAGCATCTTAGTTACTTCTTACTACAAAATAAAATCAGAAGTAATTTGTTACACTGGAAAAAAAGCAGGTTGGGCGAATCATTGCTCCTAAATTGCCAAGATAATGCACCCTCCATTCCAGTTGGTGACCTAATGCCTGTATGTTGCCAAGTGGTAAAAAAATAAATAAATAAAAAACATAGGCCAAAACTAAAGAAGAAGAGGAGGAAGCAGAATGACTGATAGTGTCATGAAAGCACCTGGTGCAGGCTCTGCCGTCATGGTAACAGACGATGGTCACCCCGACGACAGTGGTGATGAAGATAACATTACACACCTTTGGCCATAAAGTTCATAATCAAAGTCTTTTTAATTTTTACTTTTACTTCTAATACTTAAGTACATTTAATATCAGAAATTACTTTTGATACTTAAGTACAGTAAATATTAGATACTTTAAGACTTTTATTCAAGTTATATTCTAAAAGGATACTTTTACTTCTACCAAAGTCATTTTCTGGTAAGATACTTGTACTTTTACTCAAGTATTGCTTTCAAGTACTTTATATAAGACTGGTCCAGAGCAACGGGATCTGTTGGTCCAGTTTATACTGTCTATGCTAAGCACAGCCTCACGGAGACGGGGCCCATTAGCATGGTTGTAGACTTGTTTACATGACATGAGCTGAGTACACAATTGTTTGTTTGTTTATTGAATTCACTTTTAACGCCTTGTTATTTTCTCTCTTTTGTTTCCTGTTCCCGCCTTTCTCGCAGTGTATTCTTCCTAGGGGCAGTGCTGGTTATTGCTGCCACATTTCTCTACAGCAGTGAGCGCAAACCTGCCAGTAGCAGCGCCATCAAAGTATAAACAGAGACCACTGTGAAATGGGCTCCCTGACTGAAGTGATGACAGGCAATCAACATAGACCGAGCAAGACTTGAGTTTGAGTTTGGCATGCAGAAATTAGAAATGCGGGAAATTTGGATGTGATTTAATCTGTTACTGCCAAACAACAACAACAGCTCAAGGCTGTTGAGGCTGAATGTTCACCATTACTCCTCTGGAGAAATGCTGCTTTGTACAAAAGATGGGGGTCAATAATATGAAATACGTTTACTTTGTATCTTTTTAAGGTGTTTTTATAAAGTACAACAGTGGAGCTAACTTTCTGACAAGACATTGTTGACTGAATTATCCCATTGAAGCGTACTGTGAGTGCAATTTACAGGGACAAGGAGGAGATTATGATGAATGGCCTCATAAGTATTTAAAAACAGTTCAATATACTGTGTGCCTATGTTTATTCATGTAAGATATGCAGAAAGGGGTGTACTTACAATACAAAAAGGGCATTTATGGTGCTGACGGCGCCTGCCTCAAAAAGAGCAAAATCCTAGAGCTTCCATCTAGTGGTGGAATGAGGTGCAAACTTGTCGCAAAGAGGAGGTGTTATCTTTGGTCAAAGATGCTGAATGTCATTTTCTTTTTAATATGAGATCAGATAAGATGGGAATAACTGCTTTGACCTTGCTGCTTACAGTCTAAGTATTTATATCAAAATCACTCATTCTACTGTTATTTAAATGCAAAATAAAGGTCTTTATGAAAGAACTAATTAATAAATGAAGACATTTTTTAACAACCAGCTCTGCCTTGATCTTTTTTCTTACTTCAAAGTGAAATGAATGGCTACATTGGAGCTCTAAGTGTGTATGTTTGCACACTCTCTCTCACACACACACACACACACACACACACACACACACACACACACACACACACACACACACACACTAATGCATTCACACAGAGCTAGGCTTCTTTTCAGCTCCAGTTGCAGTGCACTCTGAAAAACCAAACCAGTCTCTATAGCAACAGATGGCTGAATGAGCTGCGGTGCCATGACAAATGAAGACACACTGTATTAATATAACCTATTTTAACCTCTTTGAGTACTTTACATTTACAATAGCCACTTTTATTTAACAATGACCCTGACAAATAAAAGAGATCGAGGCGAGCAAAAATACACATCTTTCCTATTATGCCAGTTTTTCTCCTTCTGGTTTTGTTTACAGTCACAGATAATCTTTGCATAGTTGTGGATTTCAGAGCAGATGAGTGTATATGAATAGAGATAGTGTGTGTGATGATGTGGACAGACAGGGGGAGAAAATGAGCAGGCAGATTGGGAAGGTGAGGTGTGAACCTGGAGAGAAGCACAGATGGAGGATGAGTCGTGAGTCCTGTGTGAAGTGGCAGGCAGGGTCTTGGAGTGAGCCCAGGATGAGCCACAGGACAGACCATAGCCATGACACAGGAAACCTTCATCTGTGATTATCTGCAGAAGCCTACTGCAAAATAATATATGTTAACGATATGAGGAGAAGCTGTGATATACAGTACATCCAGTGTTAAATAATGGCACTAATTCAACTCAATCATTTTAAAAATGCAGTCTGGTTTAATTCCTCACCAAGGAAACTATTAAGAGTAGATTTAGGATTCCCTGATTGTAGGAAGATTTATGTAACTTGGTAGTGCAACATGGCCTGATTAGTGCCACATCAAATCTACCGTAGGTCTGAGTACAATTTGGCCCCATTCCAACTGTCACCCTCTTGTTTTAAATGTGATGTATGGCACTTTTCCAAGTCATTACACTTATTGAAAGCATAGCTGACATTATTTATTTAATGTATTAACAGATCCAACTCCTTTCTCTAATAGTTTGTCACCCATCTTAATAAAAAACCTGCTGCACGACAAAGGCGAGGGAGTTGAAAATAAAAGAAAAAAAGTTTGGTGTATTAGCAAAACTCCAGTGAAAAAACAACAGTTTTTCTTCCAGACTTTTATGCAAGGTGGGTGCTCTTAATACAATCTGATTGATGCATGAGTTTATCTTAACTTAAAAAGATTCATATAATACTTTGCCTCTTTTAAATTCTTGAATACATCCTTTAACTCTGGTACTGAGTGTGCTGAAGGCCTTTGTTGGCACTATCGAGGTTTAACCAGCCCGCAGGGATTCTTTTGGCTGACTTTTCAATCAAAATGTCTTCAGGTATCAAGTTATACGAAACAAATGCTAACTTTAAACTTCTCAAGGACAGTTTTTTCTTGTGTCTCTCTCACTCTCTCATGCAATAAGATCTACATAAGGATGCAGGATGCAGTTCTCGTTGTGATCTAATACCTCTGTGGTACATCTAAAAACAGCGTTCCTTCTTCGCTAAAAGCAGGCAGAACTCTTTAATGCAGTCCAAAACGTGGTGGCCAAAAAAGCCTTGATGCAACCCGGGCCCTTGACACTAGTTTGTTGTAGACTTCCATTCTGACACCGTGCTGTGTCAGATCCCAGATGTAATATCCACTCTGGCTTGTTATACTGGTCAACTTAAATCTTTCAGGGATAATGAGCCACTGGCATCTTGAGCGGAGGGAAACCATCAGTTCTCTCTTCTCTGATAGGCTTCATGACTTCATCACCTTCATATCCCCTTTTCTGCAAGAGGGAAAAATTATACTTTTGTCTGTGCAACCATTTGACCCTCTTATTTTGGCGGTATGACCACTAGTGGCGCCCCTCTCCGTGGCCTCCACATTAGCACTTGGGCGTCGTTGGCATTCGGCCTCCCCAGCGCGTTGGGAGGGATGGGCTCTTGGTAGTTGAGGATGTGTGGTTGCTCCTGGTAGGGACGACCCACCAACGAGGCCCGAGAGCCCAGAGGCATGTCAGGGTCCACAGCAATGTCCACCCGCATCCGCCACCGCACCGTCTGCAACACGATGCGCTCCTGGAAGAGGAGAGCAATGTTAACATGGTCGATACTGTATATATGTGTATGTGTATGCATGGTGCAGTCTTCTATTTTAAGTACATGAGTAGAGTTTTCTTAAAGTTTAAGTTCATTGTGTATCATGTCCTATGCTGCTTATAGAGTGTAGTTAATGTGCATCCTAATAAATGGTGTGTTAATTCAGTTTTGTTAAATATAGTTTGAGCTTAATTGACACAGAAGAAAGTTTGGCGTAGATACATAATTTGAATGCTCAGATAGGTATGCTCTTCTTCTGCTCTTAACTTATTAACCAACAATTAAGAAAACAAGCCTGACAACCTTCTCTATAATATCCAAAAAAGAAAATAACTCAAAACATGCCAATACATGAATACTGTAAGAATTTAGATACACATTTTAAGCTTGACTGACTCTGGATGGGTCATTGCAGGGGCTTTATTCAGTAGATTTGAAGGCAATGATGAGGAACTTTGTAACTTTACACCAGAAAGAAAAAGTGCAGGGGGAGATGATTACATCACTGTCAGTGTGTGTGTAATGAAAAGAGCAGTGTCTAAAGATGTATATCAAATTTCCTCATTTAAACTGGGCAAAACATATTTGTGAATGTGAAAACACTGGAAAAAAATAAGATATTAATTTGATGTATGTGGGAACAAACTGTTTCATCTTCAATGTCAGGCTGCTCTCTGTGTTTTTGTCCTACCTTGGTGACGGAGTTCATGGCTACCAGCCAGGTGATGAAGCTCTGGTCCCTGGTGATGTGGGTCAGCATGGGCGTGTTGCTGTTGCTGATGGGTACTGCCCATGTCACGCTGGGGTAGAAGTTGTCATTCATGCTGACCGTCAGACGGGACGGTTTGGACGTAGGTCCGGTCAGTGTGACTGTCTCGGTGGTGTTGCCGTACCAGGGGTAGCTGACGCCATCTGAGTCGCTGATGGCCTTGACCCGGCCCTCTCGCAGCTCCGGTAACTCCCAGCTGGACCTGCGGCAGTGGACGGAAGAGGACATAGTGAGAGGTGTGCACATGCAAACACTATATCCACCTGAACACACACACTGAGCTCATTCAGTGGCACAATGGTGATGTCTTATAGATACACTTACATGCCAATATCACCATAGGTGTTGTAGAACTCCATCTGGGTACAAGCCTGGATCCAGCCCACCACCCAGGTTTCATTGCGGGGCACTGGTGGCATCACAACACCTGCTGAGGCCCTAAAGTAAGGCGTCTTGTAACGGAGCACAATCGGTGAGTTCTCCTCAATGATGGTAGGACACTGGTCAATAGAGGCTGACACCTCGTACACCACAATGTTCTCCCGTCTGATGCGGGGCTTGCATGCGATGCTCTGAATACAGCCCATAGTGCAGGCGACAAGCAAAATGAGCAAAACCAGAGAAGAAGGGAGCAAATGATACCTGGCCAGTATGCACATCAGTCCCCTCCGGGGTCCACCCTTGCCTGAAGAGCAGATCTAATCTTTTAATTGCCCATCATCACTGATTGGTTGGGGAGGGGAAAAAAAGGACAGAAAGTGATGGGAAGTTTTACAGTCACCATTGATCAAACATAAAAGCGTCCACCGTCATATTTTCAGGATGATATGGGGGTGAGCGCGCAGTGGGGCCTGGGGGGGAAGTATCACAGATCTCCGCAGCCTCCTCCCCCCGGTCTGCCTGCTTACTGCCGCACTGCCCTTGGCGCTTGTCCCCAGAAACTGCAATCCGACCTCCCCTGGGCTGCTGCTGCTTCTCCGCCGTGCGTCCGGAGGCTCCTCTATTTCTTGTCAAGTCCACACGCCCGGCTGCACGTCGGTGCCCCTTGATCCTGCTGCTCTGCTCCCGGCTCTGCGCTGTCATGTCAAGTGGCGACAGGGCAGCAGGTGCGTCAGAGGAGGGGGGTTGGATGCCTTTTGTTTGCTTGGCTTTCCTGTAGCCCTACATTCGCGCGGCGCCCTCAAAAGACAAAAGCTGGCTCTTCATCACCTTGACCTACATGAAAAGAAGCTTCATCAAATAAGCGAGGATGTGTCTAATAAAGGCGACAGAACAGGGCTACAACAGGCTATTTTAACGTTTTCCTCGCGATGTGCTTCCATTCTTGGGGATGCATTAATGGTGCATCATGAATGGAGGCAGCGAGGCAGCATAAACGTGCAGAAAACAGTGACTATACCCAGCCGCTCGAGCGTCTCTCGGTTAGTCGTCTCATCGTTATGTCTCCTCGAGCTGGTGTAGAGCATCCTTTTCCAGCCGCGGGTCGCCTTGTTCGGAGGTGCTGATGCTAGAGAGGCAGGGGAGGGGCGTCACCCGACCTCTGCATTGAAAAAAAAAAAACAAGTGCAAGTGGGCATGGCTACATGATGCATCACTCCTATGTGAAAACCCATTGGTCGCTGAAGTCAACCGCGGAAGTGGTGTCATTTTGCTCATCCACTTCCTACCCTCCGATATTGACACGCATTCACCGGCCAACTCGGCTTATTATATTTGTCGCCACCCCACCGGTTCACGTCTGTAGCTGCTGGTGCTGTTTTATGATCGGTCGTTTGTTCGGTAACGTGTCTCAGAGGGTGCCGAGCTTGCTGTACCGGGTGTCGCTAATGATGAAGCCGCAGGTTGTGTTCGTGCTGGGCGGGCCTGGCGCCGGCAAAGGGACCCAATGCTCCAAAATCGTGGAGGTATGAGAGATGGAAAATAAAGGACAATGAAACCTACCGACTTCGGTGGTTAGGATTTAGCATATCGTGGTGAAAATGGTATTTAGTGGATTTTAGGATGGTTGTGCCTTTTAGTAGAGCCTTTTTTTATGAGGTAATTCTACATTTCAGTGACTTCCGGTTGTCCTCTAAAATGAACCTGTGTAGCCAGCTAACGTTAGTTAGCCACACAGGGTATACAGTTTATGTGCTGGAATACAGAAGCTACAAATTACCATTTCAATATTTTTAAAATATTCAGAAACTCCCAGTATTCATGTACCGAGTCAAAACAGTAAAAAATGCAATATATTTTAGCCCACTGTTTAATGTTGTAACGTTACAGTTAAACGCTTAATTAATGTCTAATTCGCTGCATACAGTACGAATGGAGACAGCAGGAGATACCCATTGACATTTGTTCTATGTTGTAGCCTTGACTCATCTATGCAGTTGAAGTTATGTAATGGTCAGTATACGTGTGGAGTGGGCTTGGTCACCATCGACTTTGAACAAACAGAAACAGATGGTGACGTAGACATGTACTGGCTGAGTCATTAGTCCAATGGTCTTGGTTTGACAAAAAGTTATTTTTACAAGCCACCCAAAAAGTTTGAAAAGCCAGAACTCTACTTAAGGATGCTACTTTGATTTTTGTCTGAAAGTCAAACTCATGAAAGCTCATGAAGCTGCAGCTCTACTGGGGGGCCAATAAGTCTCTCTTATAGAGCTTCTATAAGAGAGACTTTATAACTACTTCTGTTTATGGATGTTACTGAGTGTTGGCTGCCGTGCTTTAAGTATGGTGCTGAGGCCTGAATGCATAGAGGCTCCTTTCATTAACTACACAAGGTCTGACTTCTTCCCAGCCTGTGAGTGAGAAGATGTTAGCCTGTCTGTAAAGGCTGTCTTCTCAAATGCAGATTTTTAGAGTCAATAGAAATATATACAAACTTTTTTTTAAAAATGACCATCTGCGCTTTCTCCTCCCCAGAAATTCTTGATTACTAGCTATAAAGTGCTTTGCTTTGAAATACCATTTTCATCCCATGAGGTCAACTTATTATATTTAAAAAAATGTTTGTGTCTCTCAGAGCTACAATTACACCCATTTGTCAGCTGGGGACTTGCTGAGGGCAGAGCGGGCTAGAGAGGGGTCAGAGTTTGGACAGCTCATTGGCAACTACATCAAGGAGGGCAAGATTGTCCCTGTGGAGATCACCATCAACTTACTCAAGAAGGTATGCACCAAATACAGGCTGTAAATCAGGTTTGTGTTTGCCTGGCAAGAGACAAATTTGGATCAGTCGGCCTGGGGTCAGACACTTTTATTCAGGACCTGTTTACAATTCAACGCAACTCATCTTTTGTTTTTGGATATACAGGACTTGAGAAAAATCTGTAACTCTGATCACAGATTTTAACAAAAAAGTTCTTTGAATTTGATTCTACTCTCTTATCTATTCATGCCAATATATCTGGGCAGCACTTCTCTTGTTTAGTGCTGAAACAACCAAGGCGATTTGTGAATTCACTGGATATTAAACAGCGACAATCAACACATTTTGAAGTCATTTATTAAGTAAATACACAAAACATTTGCTTCTCCTATCCTCGTTAGTGTTTCTTCCTGTTTCATATACTTTAGATTGAAATGTTTTATTTTTTGGACTGTTGGTTAGACATAAATAATTTAAAGACAACTTTAGGAACTGGCAACTTGTGATTGTCAATTGTCATTATTTTTTAAATGAAAGACCAATGAATAACAAAAAAGAATCAGTAGTTGCAACTCTATTTTTGTTTTTGACAAAATAATACATTTTATTGTCTGACATGGATACTTGCTAATGTTTAAATGTCTCTTGTGTTTTGAAACAGTTTTCAATGCTAGCAAATAGAGTAGATATTGTGTGTCATTGTGTATTTTGATTGGTCTATGTCATTTATAAACATCTATTTCAATGAATTCACATTAGGAGTAAAATATTTCTGTATTGTTGTTCTGTTTCGTTAAGGCAATGGAAGAGACCATGCAGAAAGATGAGAAAAAGTTCCGTTTCCTCATAGACGGTTTCCCCCGCAACGAGGACAACCTTCAGGGGTGGAACAATGTCATGGATGGCAAAGCAGATGTCAAATTTGTGCTTTTCTTTGACTGCGGCAATGAGGTGCGTCATGGAAACTAGCTGTTTTTAGATCAGAGAACAGAGAACTGAGCTGATATCCTCAGAGACTTGTTACACCAAGCATACGATCTCTGTCTTTTTTGTCCACAGGTTTGCATCGACAGATGTTTAGAAAGAGGGAAAAACAGTGGACGCACTGATGACAACAGAGAAAGCTTGGAGAAAAGGTACCATCCTGCAACATAAACAAAATATGTCACTTTAGGCTTTAACAGTACTAAACCCCAGAAGAACGCACTGCTGCCTTTAACCATTAATTGATTTAATGAACTGATTTCTGTCCGTAATAAAGTACAACAAGCATGTCTGATCGGTATAGATTTATCTGACCCATATAGCTGACTGTGGGTGCCTGCACATGTTTTTAACCTCATTTGTGTCTCATTTGAGTCCCCTGTGTCATCTGACCCCAATAACCAGGCATATTTTTCTTGCAGAATCCAAACCTACCTGCAGTCCACGCAGCCAATCATTAAACTGTATGAGAAACACGGAAAAGTGCGCACTGTAGACGCCTCTCGCTCTGTGGATAAGGTGAGTAAATAGCATCGCCTGTAGGAAAGCATCTATGAGTGCTAACCATAGATTTCAGAATGGACATTTTGTGTAACATAACAGTTTGGTTATGTTTGTTTTAAGGTTTTTTACCTGGATGTTATTTCGTTGTTTTGACCATCTCTCCTTTCAGTTCTAACATTTTACTTGTTATTAATTGCTGAGATCTGGGGATCGAGTAGTCTGGTTTACCGGATGTACATTCTCCTCCATTATCGACTTGGATGCTTAATCTGTGCAGAACGATGCATGTGCAGAGTTTGACACTAGAAGGCTGTTTTCACAATCATCTGCTGATGGGGGGGAGGGGGGGGGAGTTTTCTCTGTGCTCACCTTAAATCTGAGTTTAAGATGTGTGTGTACCAGCTGATTTTGTGACTTGTTAGTAACTAATTTCAAAGCCAATCGTGGTCCAATGTGCAACTTACTGAAGTAGGAGACTTCTTGTGTCTAGGTAAACTTCTGAAATGAAAAAGGAGTGGATGACATTTTTAATTTGGTAATCAAACCTTTTTTTGAAAAAAGCTATTTTATGTTGTATTAAAACTTTTCTGGAGGAGGTCTTTAAACAAATCCACATATCATTATCATCATTTTATTTTAAAGTGCTCATATTATACTCATTTTCAGGTTCATAATTGTATTTTGAGGTTGTACCAGAACAGGTTTACATGGTTTAATTTTCAAAAAACACCATATTTTTGTTGTACTGCACATTGCTGCAGCTCCTCTTTTCACCCTGTGTGTTGAGCTCTCTGTTTTAGCTACAGAGTGAGGCATCTTACTTAATACTTAATACTTAAATGATTACCCAACTTCATAGTTGTAAACGTCCATCAGATTTAGCAGGAAAACGTTAACATTAGTTTCCACACTTATAGTGGTGTGTGACATTAGAAGTGTGACCAAGGATGATGGTGACATTTTGGGCTTTTGAACTTGTTTTTCACTTCCAGACACATACTTCAGATTAGAGCTGAAACTATTGATTTAGTAGTCAATTGACAGAAAATCCATTTGCAACTATTTTGGTAATTGATTAATTGCTTTTATTATCAGACAAAAGTGCCAAACATTCACTGGTTCTCTGGTATTTTTTGTAAATTGAATATTTTTTAGTTTTAGTTTTTAGTCTATAAACATCACCTTTTTATAAACTTAATGATAAATCAAATAATCATAATCCTTAATGAAATTAATCTTTAGTTACAGCCCTACTTAAAATGGGGCTGTAACTGTCAAATGGGAATTTAAAGTCTGTCTGATGATATGACAACTTCTATAGCCGAGTCAACTCATTCCCAAATCTCACCAGTGAAGCTGATATGTAACTAATCAGAATGGTGCCCGAAATGAAATGTTCAAATCCTTTTCTATGTGTTTTTACTTGTGATCAGAGTTCGTAATATAGGCAACACTTCAGCTTACGTTGGTTAGTTCAAGTTTTAAAAATGACTTAGGCTGAAGCTGAAATACCGACTTTGTTTGAGTACACCTATGTTTGTCTTTCAGGTGTTTGCTGATGTGAAAGCCATTCTAGACAAAGAAGGTTGAGTTTCTCCAGCTGCCAACTGCATTCATTTACCTTTTTAGTTTTCTTTTTATCGACCAGCCAGTACACTATAATACGTTTTTACTTTTGGTTAATAATTTTTTTGTTTTCCATCTCTTTTGTAAAATGTTGCACTGTTTGTTTGTGAATGTGTGTACAATATGTATTGGTATGGATGAGAAGTAGTGTTGCCTAGCAGCTACTTGTGATCAACATGCTATGCTTGGAAGAGCTCACAGCTCGTCTGCACTCTTTCATCGTAGTTTGAGGCCTTTGCATAGGAACAAATTGTATCGTAAGCATAGAGAAGACACTTTTTTTGTCAAAGACACTTCTAATAGTGGAAGTATCTTTAAAAAAAAATGGTATATTGTATATCACTAATGTCTTCAGTGTATCATGTCATTGGAAGCAGCCATAATGCTTCAGACCAAATAGCTTGACCTGATGATGGCAGGCTGGGAATGATTTAAGACTGACGGAACATCCAATAGCCTCCAAATAAAATGCATAAAACATCTGTCTCATGTTTAATGGTCAGTACTACAGGGACTGTTGCTTTTGTGCCATTTAGAGTTATCCGGTATGTATTTCTGTGGTAGATGTCCCATTCTTCAATGCATATTTGACTTTGTACCTGAACGTCTTGACATGCTCCATCACAGCTATGACAATTGGGACTAATCATAGAGAAAACATAAAGGAAAAAAAAAAATGAACATTTTGTCAAATTTGTACTGCATCAACTTGAAGGGGGGGGGGGGGCTAAAACTCAAAAGTAAAAACTTATTTTTTTTTCTTTGTCTTGCTCAATTAATCTAAAACATTTATTTAATATGTGAGGGTTGTATATTTATATATTATGTGCTTTTTTGTTATTTGTGTAGTATTGTGCTTCAGTCCAGTACTTAAAAAGATTTGGATCAAGTTATTAATTGCTACACAAGAATTTACAAATTCACAAAACCCCATGCACTTGGTCACTTTCAACATTAGCCAGCAGGGGGCGCTAGACATCACTGTATAATGCCAGCACATCTATCTTAGTTTTTTTCTTCAAAAAACTGTCACTTGGATTCTTTTTACAGAGGATGGAAAATGACTCCTCAGTAAATAAGTAAATGAATGCTGAAATAAATATTGACTGTATAAGTAAGTGAAGCATTTCTGTATTTATGTCAGCATTTATTCATATATTTAGAATGCTATTTACTTATTCAAATTTCTAATTCATATATTTCAGTATATTATTTAATAATGTATTTATTGATAAATAAGGCATATTAGTTTTATTATATTATAGTTTTACCACTTTTCCCCACACACAAATAGAAGCTAATCGATTGGCTAACTAAACCATCGGTGCTTCTCCAAATGCTAATGCTAAGTCAAGTCAAGACACATCTTTACTTGAAAATAATGAACACATTTATAGCAACAAGTGCTGCATAATTCATTTTTAATTTCATGTATGTATATATGTACAGTATATAATCTGGAGTAAGACATTTGCTTACACATTACTAATATTCCTGAGTGTTTTTTTTAGCTTGAGGCCTGGTGAATCTGCATTCTAAGAGCTACACTCAACAGATAATCAGCTTCCAAAACAGTACCAGACATGGGTGCACTTGACAACAGGGCAATGTACCAAATGTGAAATGCAGCACAACAGCAGTTTATAACTACCGGGGCTTTCATATAGTTCAAGTTATAACGCATTAATAGTTAGTCTGGGAAGGTAGCAAATAGAGAAGTGTGAATGTAAGGCACTATTAATACACTGGTTTGTATGAGTGAACTATAATACATATAGTTGATAAAATACGGTCAAACTTTAATGATCCAGCTGACATGCATCATTGCAGCACCAAAATGTAATAGAATACAGCAAAGAAAAATTTAGAATATAAATAAAAGAATAGCAAGTGCTGGGCATGGATTCAAACAAACAATTTCAACATGTCAAGCACATTTTAAGTAAAAATATTTGAATGAAATGTATGAAAATATATGAATTACAGCATTATGAATATGTGCAAAATACCATCAGGCTAGAAATTATTGAAAAAAAGAAAATATCTACATAGCAATTTTTTTAAATGAATGACAATATGTACATATTACAATACGTACCACAAACTACGAAATGGCAAAATAACAAGCCCTTGTGTTAAAGACAAACTTAACGTAAATATATTCGTACTCTGCCAGCAGATGGCAATCTGAAAATATATATTATCTTATTTACAAAAAAATAAACTAATGAAAAATAACTGCATGAACTGTGACCACATTATTGGGCAAAATGCATACCAATATCTAAAGCAAAACTGTAACAGTGATTCACAATCCAATGAGAGAGAGGACTGTCCTTCAATGCTGACATTCTTTTAAGATATTTGCATTTAAAGAGAAATGCCTGCTCAAATTTTCACATTCAAAATGTACATTTTGTTGTTAGACAATCACAACGAAAGCATAAACTTCTACAATCTTTGAAATACCAAAGAGCTTACATAAAGTAATGTGCATCATTTACGAATGCATGAAGAGAGAACTTTGTTTCTCTTTGAAAAATATAAACATCTTTTGACAACTTGGCAGCCGACGCAAAAAGAAAACAAAAATGACACACAGCGAGACTGTAGTGGGCTCAGCAGGAGTTCACCAGGCCTGTGTTGATGTTGCTGGGAATCCTGCGATACTGAGCCTTGGTGTTAGTGACTGCGCCGTGCTTCTGTCGCAGATGAAGCCTCAGCTGACTCTTGTGTCTGAAGTGGAGGTCACATTTTTCACACTAAGGATAAGAGACAAAAAATTTAGAATCACTATTTAAAGGGACGGTTTCATCCCCCAACCCCCACAGCCACCGTTCATAGCTCTCCAGGATTACTACTCAGGATTTATAACTATTGATAGGCGCATGGAGAAGGGATTACTCTCTTTTTAGCCAGCAGACACAGTGGATAAGGAGGAAGGGACTAACGAGGAACCTTACATGATAAGGCTTCTCTCCAGTATGAATGCGCATGTGGCTCTTGAGCGTCTGAAGGTGGCGGAAGTGAGTTCCACAGATTTCACAAGGGTACGGTTTTTCTCCTGTGTGAATTAACACATGGGCGCGAAGATGGGCCACCTGAAGGAGAATTAAAACATATATTAAAACACATACACTTAAAAGCAGTGGTTTGACATTTGCAAAGCTTTTTTTTTCTCACCTGGACAAATCTGGAACCACACGTCTCACATTTGTATGGCTTTTCTCCAGAGTGAATGCGGGTATGGGTCTTGAGGTTGGCTGGCCGGTTGAATTGAGCGCCGCAGATGTTGCAGTGGTAAGGCTTCGCACCTGGAGGAAAATCAGCAGGTTGTGCAATGACCAAAACAGTCACATCCAGGAAGTCAACTTGATTGTACTTTATAAAGGAAGTTTCAATCTTACCGGTGTGAACGGTCTTGTGGCTGGCCAGGTTGCCCTTGTAGCGGAAGGCAGCCTGGCAGAAGTCACATTTGTATGGCTTGTCACTGTGCACCTGGGCCATGTGTTCTTTCAGGGAATCTTCATCTGTGAACTTGGAGTCACACCCATTGCAGAAGTATATGGTGCTTTCTGCACAAAGAAGCAACAAAATCAATGTGAATTTAACACACCTCTGTGGTTTTGTTTAAAATAATCCTGTGAAATCATTTGTTATAACTTAAATATAGTATGGCACTTGTGGAGTCCACTTACCACAGCTGTAGGAGGAATACTCTGAGTGCATTTTGGTGGTGTCATCTCGGCTGTAAGAGTCAGGAGAAAGGTGACCCATTTCCATGCACTGAGGGCTGTCGCAGCCACAAGAGGAGCATCTGTGGTAGCTGCACACAAAAAGATGACCACAGAGTTTAACTTTATTGAAACGATAGCCCCTTGAGATGTAGCATCTTATTTTCGAGGGGGTCCTATAAACACAAATACATAGTTATAAAACACATACAAACAGAACAGCGTTACATAACAAACATACACTGCAAATACACAGATACAGGCAGCTTGCTCACACTCTCACCCACAAAAACTGTTTCAAGAAGGACAGTTGAAATAAATACATTTAAAGATGAACTCAACCCAGTGAAAGTGCCTTCTGGATTTAGGCTGCAGCCAGTTAAGTGATTCATACATAAAACAATGGTGAGTTCTGTATAGACACCTCAAAATAAATCTACATAGAGAATTAAAAACAACATTAAGAGGACTAGATTAGTGTCAGAGGTGTTCTGATAGACAATATCAGCGTCATCAATAATAGGCAGTATCAACTGGGAAATTATTCTTTTTCTAACTTGAAATGTAAAAAATTAATTGAGCGATAAAGTGAACTCAGACAGCCATATGTTTTTTAAGTAATAAAATCAATGTGGGGCTTAAAGGAGAGTTCAGGGTCAATCCAAAGTCCAAGATACTTGAACGAATGAACTCTCTCAAGGGGTGACCCAATCATCATGAAAATTAATATGCAAATCAAAAGGATATGTTGGATTGTGTTGTGTACCAAACACCATGCTGCAGGACTTCTTCTTATTCAATAAGAGTCTATTGTTATAAAAACAGTTTTGAACCAAATTAAAGTCAAACTGTAAGGAATTCTGGATTTGTAATAAATCAGAGTAAATAACAGTATCATCAGTCTAAAGATGAACATGACAGTTAGAGCATATTTGAGGTAAGTCATTAATAAAAATAAAAAGGAGGGGTCTAAAGGTGGAACCTTGTGGTACACCCTTTTCCACAATTGCTATTCAGACTGAAAACCTTGAAAAACAACAAACTGGCGTCTATAAGATAGGCATTAAACCACAGGAGAGCATTTTAATTTAAACCAATAGAGTACAGCTTATCCAGAAGGAGATAGTGATCGACCATATCAAAAGCCTTAGAAAGATCAATAAAAATTGCGACTGTGAGTTGGCTTTTATCAAAGGATGAGAACACATCATTTGTGAGTTTTAGAAGGGCAGTGCTGGTAGAGAAATTTAGTCTAAAACCAAAATAAATCCCACAATGAGTTGGAGTTTTACCTGATGGTGCTACAGGTGCTGCTGCTGCAGCTGTCGACACTCTGAGACATGAGGATTTCTTCTCTATGCTCGTTGACTCCCTCTTCTACCTGGACCTCATTGTGTCCACCTGCTACACCACTCCTGCAGGGGCTCAGTGAGGGCGACATGGATATAGCTTCAGTGCTGCCACTCCGAGCCTCCTTTTCATTCTCATCAGGAGTTTGGTTCATAACGATCAGCTTGTACTTCTTCCAATTGCGGGCCTTGGCGTCTTTGGGGCAGTCTGAGGGCTGTCTGAAGCTCAGTGTGGCGTTTCTGCTGCTGTTGGACTCAGTGGGCGAGTTGGGCTGGCAGTCAGATCTGAGGGGGCTTTGAGGGCTGCAAATCACACCTTTGCTAAACCCTGGAGACAATGTTAGCCAGCTGGTTTGTGGGTGCTGAATGCTATCTTCCTCCATAGGAGAGACAGGCCTTTGAAGGCTCCTGTGGGCTCCATCTGGTCGGATGATAGTGGTGGGGAAACTTGGGTGAGATGGCACAGGGTTGGAGATGATGATAGTGGACTCATTGTGAGCCATGTTGGCACTGGGTACCTGCGAGCATCGTTTCTGGGACAAAGCCCCTTCTCTGGGAAGGTCGCTGACCTTATGGGAACCTTCTAGCTTCCCAGCAGGGACGTGGGGATCACCATAGACGTGATAGGAACCAGAGGTGTTGATCCCCCTGAAAACGTTAGGGATGTAGCTCCTGCATTCGTGGAGAGGGGATGAGGATGACTTGTGGTTGTTTGTAAAGTCTGGCTCTTTCTCATCAACAGGCCTCAAAGCAGGGATCTCCTCAGCCAGATGTGATGAATTGATCTGTACTTCTTCAATCGGATGCCTGCAGAAACATTTTCAATGACAAAGTTATGTAGTTATTAACTCCAACTCAGATCCCTTTCATTTTTACCAAGACATTAGAGTGTGTCTTGTCACATTTTCTATTTTCCTTTACCTGGACTTGATGAACCTGTGGCAGGTGTCGACCACATGTTCCATCTGGAGGTAGATGGCTGTGTTCATGGTGGCCAGGACCAGACTGTCCTTAAGGTCCAGACAGGATGTGTACATGAAGTCCAGCAGGATGGAAAAACCCTTGGGGTCCACTTTGGGGTCTAAGCTGATGGCACTAAGGTTTGCGTTTTTGGGGTCCATGAACACAGAATAAAAGAAGCCACTGTAAGACGATAAGAGAGAGGGTTGCACAGATGAGAAAAAATATTTGGTAGGAGGTATAGATTATAGGGTGTGGCTGTGTAAGGGACAGTGATTCACTTGATTCACAAAAAATATGTATTATATAATTATATATATAATATGGTCCCAAAGGCAAAATTTAAAAAAAGAAGAAAAAAAAGTCTGTAATCATGCTGCCAAACTGTCAGATATTGTGATGGTGCATACCTGCAAGCCACCAAGATGGCCTTGTGAGCATGAAAATGCTGCCCGTCCACCTGTATGGCGACATCAGTCAGGATGTTCCTGCTGCGGAGGCGGTTAAAGTTGAGCAGGACGTCACCTGCATGGCGTGTGAATTGAATACAGCCATGTGCAGTCGTGGCCATGCTGTCACAATCTGAACAAGGGCAAAAATAATAAATCGTTCATTTTGATGACTCTAAAATTGATCCACTGCTAAATACAGGCACACAAGAGAGGTGCACATACTGTAGGCAGAGTAGAAAAGTAACAATGTGGGTATTTTTATTGTATTTATTATATATGTTTATTAACACGGAACAGGTATAATAAACATACATTTCAATACTTGAAATATGATGCATTATAAAGAGATATAACTAAAAGCTATTTTTATCCCCAATCCCTGGGCAGGTGAACAATAATACAAACAGTATATATATATTACATAAATAACTGTTCATTAGTCACTGGATGTATATGGAATTTACAGTTGTGATTGTTTGATTAGTTTATAATGGTTTATACAATTAAAATTGATGATTTCATTCTTGATTCTCCTTTTACCAACTTGTTAGCATCGTGGAAAAAGAAAAAGAATCTCATGAAGTTTATTATGGAATGGAATGGAATTTTTTGCATATTGGAACCAATATAAGCATAACTCAATCAGATTTTCAGAAAAATAAATTAAGTCACATTATTTTACTATGGATAAAAATAATATATGCACTATAAGGACATTACAAGTAAGTTTTACTTTGCAGCCTATATGGGCTTTAACTTTGCTAAATTCTGGTACACTGAGGATGATCATCTTAAGACCCAAGAAGTTAAGCCAAACTTAACTCACATGGTTAGCCTATTTAACAGTCAGTAAATTATACATCAATGAACACTCATTATATAAAATGATAAACTTATCTAATACATCTGCCTTCAGAGGTTATAATAAAAAACAAGCTTTGAACCTTAAGTGTCTTGACAGTGTTTTATCAGAGAGTGGCGCCATTGCAAAGAGAAAAGTGAAAGGGAGTTACACTACATCTTTAATGATAGCGTTATTACATGGGCTATGATTAATATTTTAAACATGCTATTATTGAAAACAGTGATGTTTTTTTAGTTGGTCAACATCTGTATATAATTTAAAACGGCGCTAATCATAATTTTGAGGCGACAACAAATCTTAGCCACAGACAATATATATATATGCAAACCCGATCCTAAGTATAAGGATAACAATAATGTGGGTAGCCTATATAATGTTCTCATGTCTGCGCTCGCTGCAGTTTCACGGCGTGTAACAGCAGACCAAAGTGCTGGCAGCCTGTAGGTTGTAAACGTGTTTGACGTTGAGCACATTCCGTCCTGGCTGTTCAGATTAGGTTGCCAGTACACAGAGAGGTTTCCTGTTCCCCGATATAAGTAGAACTCATCTCATTTAACCTATTAACATTTATTTCCTCCTACTCAACGAATTTATCGAGTTATCTTAACTTCAGATATTAGACTAAACTGAGACAGCATGATTTCGTAGGATGTGACTCCAAGGAGTGGTTATTTTGTTGCTGCGTAACTTTGGCTCTAAACCACCGAGCAGGCCAGCACAAGTCCGTTCAAGTTTAGAAACAGTGTTAAGCTGCCATGTCTGGGGACGGTTCTGTACTTTAATCATGTTTTTTAAAGAGTGTTTGCTCGATTGGAAATAAGGATAGTTATAGGCTCTGTCTTAGAGACATTAAGTGAAGTGAAAAGATTGTTTCTCGATATAAGAAATGCGCAGAGAAATTTAGATGTGACAGAACAGTTGCGCCACTTTTGTAGCGTAACTTGACAAATGCTATATACAAATATAACAATAACATGTCTAAATAATATTGAGCTATAACGTTAACTAAAAACTGCTGCCTTAACGAACAGTAAAGGTTAATGTCGCAAAACTGCTGCTTTCAGTCTAACGGCTGCTATGTAACATTACAAGTGATCAAATGTAATCCGCACTTCCGTCTAAAACACAATCAAAAACAGTGCAGCTGTCAAAGTCAACTCTCATAGTTCAAATCTGTTAAAATTAGTTCACTTCTAGTGCTAAAAGTTTTCACAAAATATTAAAAAATAGTCCAGCCCGGGAGCAGCCACATGAGCATCTGCTACTTCACAACACTTCTGACCTAATGCTGAGAAAATAGGAAGGAAAAAAAGTCACCTTGTAAAAGTTTCCTCGAAACTCTGTGCATCACCAGTTCTGAGAATCCAGTTCTAAGAAACAGAGCAGCTCAATTCTCGGAATTTCAACAGAGGGCCGTACCATTATCTGCTGGGCGGGGGAGCTGCTTACCGCCATCTGTGTCCTTTCAACCCTCTGCCGTCAGTATTGTACGGCATAATATATGGCTGCTCAATTATACTTATTAATTAACCATATTTGTAGGGTTGGTACAGAATATGTCTAAGATTTCAGCAGTTTATTTGTTTGTATCCTAGTTGGTTAATCTCCCCTTTGTAGTGGATGGGTCCAAGTGCAAGGTCAGCTGACCGAGTTATAAATACCGTGGGGAATATGAGAGCATGTTGTCGCTGTAAACCCCATGTGTAAACCTACCTGAGGTGCTATAAAGAGTTGAGAAAAGTCAGTCATCTTATCTTCTAATAATTTGAAATAGAATTCCCCCATATTAGGGTTTTCTTCTTTAACATCTCCCCATTATGTTTGTGCTTGATTTAAACGTTGCTCGATTTGACAGCTGCATTTTTTTAGCAGTTAATGCTGATATAACGGTATAGTTTCTGCTTTGGCCTGGAGCCATGCTTCATCTGTTTAAATTGATTAAGAAGAACACTTAAAAGTAATAAATTTCCTGGCAATATGTTTACGGGAATACTTTCTCTTAAAGTAGCCTACATTTTATATAGCCTACGTTTACAGTAAACATTTGATTAGCCTCCTGGGGAATTTTGCAATACTGACAATTAACTTTGTGCTAAAATTGATCTCACATCTGAGAGTATGTGCGTCCTATTTTTAATGTCACGCACGTTATAGATATCAGTGTGTGTGTGTGTGTGTGTGTGTGTGTGTGTGTGTGTGTGTGTAAAGTCCTCAAGTCTCCAAAAGGCTCACTTGCACTTGTCTATGTTCGCACCACTTCCTGTCTAACATCACAGCTGTATATCTATTCGTAACACAGAATCCTTATATGAGTATACTTACTGATGAATGAGGCAACAAATCAGGAACTAACTGCTCTTTAATGAACAACTGACGTTCCTGAAAAACTGCATCAAGAACTAATGCATGTAATAAATTATGTAAACCAATATAATGATAAGATGATGAAGAACAGACTGCTATGTTAGCTATAATGAACCAGTGTGTAATGACATGTTCCTAGATATCTGACCACTTTCCTAATGACTTGTTCCTGATTAACACCAATTCCACTGCTAAATGTCACAAAACCAGTACTTGTTATATATTTGTTAGTATTTTTTGTGTCCTTCCAGAAAAATGGTGTGGTCCTTACTAGTTCCTTGGTAACTACGCAGATTGTGTGTGCCTCATGCAAAGTGTTACCTTAATCTATTCTGTAACCTGTTTAAATGTACATATAACCTCAGCTACCCTGCACAGTATGTTAAACTGTACCTGGTAATGCAGCCAGCAGGCTTTTTCTTTAGCCAAGTGCATGTTATCATACGGTATCTAACAAATTATGAAGTATTATTTATGTTTTTCAAATGAATTTTTGTTTGAATTAAAACATATTCTGTAAGTACTTTTGTGTTGAATTATAGCACATTTCAAGCGAGCACATACAACATGATGATTTCCCCCTATTTTACCTTCCTGATTCAGTCTAATCTATTGGTGAAAAACAAAAGGGTTTTCAATTATTACAATCATTACAATCTGTTGGCATCCCCTTTCACCCTCACAGTGAGCTGCAGTGAGGCTTTGCTAATATTACCACATGCCTATTATCAACAGCGGTCTTGCGCATGCATATTTTCAACAGCTCATATTGCCACTGCAAACACCTTTGTTTTTAACAATGCATTGATAAACTAGCTTCCAATTCAAGTTTCAATTAAATTTTAAAAATCCTACAAGGAACATTATCAGGGCCAGAACTGGGTACAATGTGTAGGTCATATTTAGCAACATTAAACACAAGTAACAATACTAATTATATTTGTTTAGCCTATTGTTCATAGAAGTTTTCTACATATATTATGTTACTGCTATAATTATCAGCCACACATAAAACTGTCCAAAATAACCTTTTAGGAGAAAAACAGCAACCTTTCCCATCATTATTTTTACTGTATATGTTGCAGAAAAGTAAAATGCTCAGACTGAATTTTCCCCTGTGAAATAAATGTGCAATGCAGCTCAACAGGTCTAAATTACAGCTGTCCAGGTGGCTATGGCAACAAAGAGGTCTATTTCTAGTTAATGGTTTCACTGTAGATGTTTTTTCCCCTGCGGTTATCTTTAGTGGCCAAAGTTTCTGTGGGTTGTTCATCTTCACATCCTTTAAAAGAAGCAATAGTTTCTGATCTAAATGAGAAGACACAAAACATGTTCAGTCAGTAGGGGAGCCTTGATTTCCTGGTTTAGTTGTTTATTTGCAGGCAAGAGGATGCATAGATTTGATCAGTTAGCCTTTCCTCTGCTCATATCGATGCAGCACATTTACGTCACATTAGGGTTTAGCTGCAGTGCAATAGTAGATAAGCTAGAGCAGATGTGAAACATTTAAGACTCAAATCAACACAGTCACACTAACATGGTGTTTCTAATTTGATTTGCAGAATGAATGTCTGCCAGTTTGTTTTCCTTTCATGGAAGATCTGATTCTTTCTGGACCACAAAAAAATATATCACCTCAATCTGCTGGAAGCGGAAATAAATGTGTCAATTAAACTCTCCACTCCAGTGACTTATTATTGTACTTCCACAATGTATTGGGGCTTTCAAGAGACAAAGTAAAAAAGAATGGTAAAAACCAAAGCCGCAGAGGCTGAGATATCCAGACTTTTAATCCCTTGTGGGTCAAGTTCCAAAAATACTGGATCCTACATTTCCCATAATGCAACTCGATAGTCAGTTAGACACTCCTTGCCAGGTAAATTCTCACTTATTTCAAAGTCCATAGTTTCCTCCAAATTTGTAATCTCCGAGCCCACTCCGAAATAACCCTGATGCCATCACTATGACATCATCAGGATTATTTTCTTTTGAAAGCCCATGGATGTTTTATTAGTATAAGCCCCTTTAAAAGTTTTCACTGACTGAGGAGCACTAGTAAACTAATATCAGTGATATCATTGGTGGAATGCCCCTTTAAAAAGATTTAAAAACACAAACGTTGGCGAAAGAGCACCAAAATAAAACATGTTATTTGTTTCTGATCATGTGTGCCTGTGTCCTATACGTCAGTCCTTTTTCACTTTCTGCAGGGCCCATCTGAAGAATGCCTGTAATGAAAACAACACTGCATGGGATTTTTCCAACTGACCCCGAAACAAATTTGTTGCCGTTCTTCTCTGCTTCTCGGGCTGGCGAAAGAGGCTGTGCTATGTGTTAACAAGCGTTCCCCCACCCCCTCTCGTGAACTCCACTGACCCGGGGCCGAGAAGCAGACGGATATCAATGTGCCTGTCCAACAAGACCAGGCACATGGTTGCCTGGCAGGGATCAAAGGTCACGTCAGTAAAATATGAAACTAAAACTAGCTCAGTCTTTGCAGACACATAGCCTTAGGGTGAAAAGAGGGAAGTATTCATTTGAATTTGGGGAGTAGCATGCATGAGAGAAAAAAAAGACAAGATAATGACACTGTTGTTTTCCATACCACAAAAGTACAAAAGTGCCACAGAAAGGCAACAAAACAATAATACTATGAAGCTTGTTAGTGATAAAAGTGTATAAGGGTGAAACAAGATGCATGGAAATACCGGACTCATTTATTTATAGCACAAAGTTCAGTGTCATTTTTCAGCAGCTGTTGATGAAGTATACACACTGCACACAACCCATGAAACACTGATAAAAAGGGTTCCCATAGTGAACTTTGAACTGCTTTCATGCAGCCTGTGTGTGACTTAGTGAGAAGTATACTGTATATTTAAACTGCTGGTGGTATGTAGTTTTTACATAATAACAGGTGAACTTTAGGTGACCCGGATGCATATATGCAATATACCACCGTGTCAAACTAAGGGTAAGTTATTTTAAATACATTCTGACTTTTTATGAACCCCAAAATTATTGATTAATTTTAAATTGGGGAAATAACATAATTGTTAATTGCTGCCTGAAGACACTGTAAAAATGTAAAAAGAACTCATATCAGTGATATTCTGAAAACTTGATGACATCTTGGTCTATGATTTAGTCACCAGTTTAGTGTGAATTTAAGTAGGCAGCATTCTGACATGCAGCTGGCAACATTAAAACATGTTTTAATGTTGATGGAACAGACTGGCAGCTTTCTGTCAAGTGAAACATGATTCGGTATATCTGTCAATATTTCAGAACACATCTGCATGTCTTCCGTGTGAAGTTAAGTTTCGTGAAAAGTACAGTTTGCTCCTTCAACATCAAACAGGAAACCCTGCTCTTTATTACTTTCATATCTGTTGTTTCCACAGCCTGGCTCGACACCAGAGATGGGGAGTTTCATGTTAGGCCATCGAGTTTCCTCTCAGTGCTTGTGATACAAGTCCTTTGTTTTATAATCATACTTTATTTTGGTATGTTTTTTTTTTTTTTTTTTTTTTTTGCTAAAAGGCTTCACCACATTTTATTTTTATCAAAGCTGGAGTTTTTGTTGTTGTGCGCTGTGAATTTTAACAGAGCATTGCTGTTCCATCGAGATCATAACAGCAATGAATTAAAAAGAGTAAACGTTAGTGATTTATGTTACATCAAGCAAGTTATTAACAGTGACAATTCAATAACATTTAAAACAGTCATTTAGGCTCAACATTTCCACTCCACTGAGTTCCTGAGAACTTGCTGAGCCAAAAACAGGCCAGTTTGCAGTGTTTCTCAACGCTGACCAAAATATAAATCACAGAATTTTGGATCATCTCGCTGGTTTCAGGTCACATGAGGACAGAGACTCATGGACTCGTGATCCGACCTCAAATAAAATGCTCAGAGGGGATACATGAATGGTGGCTTTGTTGCACCTCAAAGAATGCATCCTTGTATTTGTAGGTGTCTAAATGGATTGTACATGCAGAGGAAAGGTCAGTGCTGAGGACCACTCTGTTCATTGAAACATATGGAAAGTTATGTGTCACTGCCTGGGGCTTATCTGGACAACATACACTTGTGTAGTCCAAGTTTATTGAAAATATATTAATGGACAGACCAGATTTGTCACCATAAGGCTCATCTGACAGCACCGGCCTAACAAGATTGCTTTTAAATCTTTATTTTATTTGCTTTAATTTCTAATGTTTTATCCTAAAAAAAGAATTGAGCATCAGTGTTGGGCAAGTTACTTCCAAAATGTAATACATTATAGATTACTAGTTACTGTCATTTGAGAGTAATTAGTTATATTACAATATTACTGTCTCTGAATTGTAATGCGTTACACTACTTTTGCATTACTTTTGAGTTACTTTCACCAAAATAACAGGGGAAGTTTGATTTGGCAGCTAGCTTGTGAATTTCACCACCGGATCAATAAAGTCTCCTCTTTATCCACTTTAATACATCATAGATTATTCATATTTTGTATAATTAATATAAATATGCAAAGTAACTAAAGCTATAAAAAATAGATAAGTAAAATGTATAATAGGCAAGTAGGACAAAATGAAAATACTCAATTAAAAGTACGGCATTGTTGTAAAATGTTTGTTTATAGCACTTGAATAAGAAATTCATGTTGTTTAGTTTAAAACACTCTAAATGAAATGTTCAATTATAGTGTGATTAAAACTCACTATTTACATTATTTACAGTACTTCATTTACAGCTGATTTGTGAAAAGGTAGCCTACACAACCTTATTTAACAGTAATTTAATATTACTGCGAACCGTCACAGGAAGTGCTTTTATTTTGAAGTAGGCTACACGGAAGTTGTCTGTTGTGTAGCCTACTCTTGCTAGCTTACTGAGATGCAACATGTCCGTCAGGCTGAAGTTGTTCACTTTCTTGTTTGTAAAACTGCAACATATTGAACAGTAAATGGTCACAGTAAAAGACAAGCGCTTTTGGTCGTCTTTCGAAGCCATTACACTACAGGCATAGTTACTCTCCACGGCTGATAAAATGCAATGATATTTACGTGTAGCAAGCCTCAACATTAATTCCCGACATGTTTATATCTGTCAGCCGCTGACGTACCGTCACCTGTTGGGACATACATGCTGTCCGTACCGTCTCTGGCTCTGACCACGGGAACAGAAACAGGACAGCTCACTTCAACGCAGCGTAATAACTCCTGAAAATAATATCCATCTCGCAAATGTATTTGTCTCTGCAGTCATCTCAACCATCGAATACAGCGACAGGAAAATAATACGGCTTTTTTTTTTTTCCTGTGAAGAAATGTGTCGCGGTGTTGGTGAATTCTTAAAAAAAAACAATGCACCACTAAATGTTGCGTTAAAATGCGTTGTAACTCGCGTTACTGAGACTGTAACGAGTATAATACCGAAAATGAATTAGTAATGCGTTATATTACTGCGTTACAGCAAAAAGGAATACATTACTGTAATTGCGTTACTTTTGTAACGCGTTACTCCCAACACTGTTGAGCATATATGGAATGTGAGGCAATATGTGTGCAAAGTAAATCTAAACATATTGCAACACTCTACATGATATCTGTGGAAAAGTACCAGGGGACACCGTGTCACTGTGGCGGATTCCCCTGTTGTTTTACGACTAAGCCTCATGGAGGAGGATGAAGAGGGGGCAGGGCTGTGTGTGTGTGTGTGTGTGTGTGTGTGTGTGTGTGTGTGTCTGTGTGTGTGGTTATGAGAGTATGTGTGTGTGTGTATGCATGTGAGAGAATGAGGGACGTTATTGATGTGATTGTGGTTGCCTCTCCAGTGGTTTAGATTTGGAAATTCACTTTCACAATAGAGCAGCTGGGAACATTTGGATGAGGACAATGAATGGGGAATGTCTTTCACCTCAACAACTACCTTCACACTTTTCACAAAAACTGAATGGAGAAACTAATTAATTTAAGGTAAATTGACTTGAATGCTAATAGATTGGAAGTAACAAATTAAGTACCACACTAAAAGCCAAGTAATTTGTACTAAAATTCTGCAGTGAAAATCATCTTATTGCCCGACTATTCAACTCAGTATTTTAAGTTACAATTACTACATTTTCCAGTTTCATTTAGTGTTATTTGTGTCAAGTCAAATATTTAAGTTGAGAAGTGTTTCATAATGTGTACACAATGCAGTCCATGTATGAACATTCAAAACACACATTGTTTGTTGTTGACATACAAATCCTTTTCCATCTTAAAAATATGTTTTTGTATATACAGTATTTTGTCAGTGCAGGCCAGCTCTACACTTGGAAGCTGATTTTTTAGATCACCTGTTGAATAAAGTAAAACAAGTTGTTGATACACATTAGCCACTTTCCGACCGGAGGGATTTTTGCAGTTCCTAGAACATAAAATTCCTAGAACCCTTTTTTTCTCGTGTTCCGACTGGACCAATTTGGGGATTTTTAAGTTCCTCTGGCCGCAGTTCCTGTAACTCTTTCAGCTCCTACTTCAGGGCACGGTCTTTTCGCTGTTCCCTTTTCAGCATAGGAACCTAGGTCAACGAGGGTCGGGTTTCTGGTACAGACAGACCAACAACGGGACAATTTTAACAATTTTCGCCATCTTATTCATCACTAAATTCACTTCTGACAACGTTTTAGGCGAGAACTGTTTAGATTTCGAATATAGGCAGTCTTGCGAAAATTGATGCCGAATTGACAATTTGCTTCAAAGTTTTCGGAGTTGAGAAGCTGGAGGTCTCTCAGACCGCTCTCGTAAATAAGAGGCTTTTATTTCGCCGTTGACGGTTAGATTGTTTAAATATCACAACACATGTCCATCATAAGATTAATGGGAACCTGTGGTTAACTGTCTTTTCGGAGTTAAACTCCACCTCGCTGGCCGGCTGTCTCACACACACACACACACACACACACACACACACACACACACACACACACACACACACACACACACACACACACACACACACACACACACACACGTCCACAGCGCAGCAGGCAGAGGTGGGGGAGAGAGAGATACCCGTTTCTCTTCGGGAGACTTGTTTAAATTATGACAAATATGCTATATACATTAGATTTAGTATTTAATTCATACTTTTTTTGGTGTATTTATTTTCTGATTTTAACGCTATAAAGACCGTTGCCGTGCTTGCATCACTCCCTTACCCCTCCTACCAGTCCCTATGGCCACTTGGCCAGTGCGAATGCAAATGGCAAAAATGGTTTTGGGGGAGAGTAGTTAGTAGATCTGCTTAGAAGTGTACTTTTCCTATAACTAAGTTCCTGTAACTACTTGGTCGGAAAGCGACTATTGGGTACTCTATCCATCCATCCATCCATCTTCGTCCGCTTATCCGGTCTCGGGTCGCGGGGGTAGCAGCTCCAGCAGGGGACCCCAAACTTCCCTTTCCCGAGCCACATTAACCAGCTCTGACTGGGGGATCCTAAGGCGTTCCCAGGCCAGGTTGGAGATATAATCCCTCCACCTAGTCCTGGGTCTTCCCCGAGGCCTCCTCCCAGCTGGACGTGCCTGGAACACCTCCCTAGGGAGGCGCCCAGGGGGCATCCTTACCAGAGACCCCAAACCACCTCAACTGGCTCCTTTCGACGCGAAGGAGCAGCAGCTCTACTCCGAGCTCCTCACGGATGACTGAGCTTCTCACCCTATCTCTAAGGGAGACACCAGCCACCCTCCTGAGGAAACCCATTTCGGCCGCTTGTACCCTGGATCTCGTTCTTTCGGTCATGACCCAGCCTTCATGACCATAGGTGAGGGTAGGAACGAAAACTGACCGGTAGATCGAGAGCTTTGCCTTCTGGCTCAGCTCTCTTTTCGTCACAACGGTGCGATAAATTGAATGTAATACCGCACCCGCTGCGCCGATTCTCCGACCAATCTCCCGCTCCATTGTCCCCTCACTCGCGAACAAGACCCCAAGGTACTTGAACTCCTTCACTTGGGGTAAGGACTCATTCCCTACCTGGAGAAGGCACTCCATCGGTTTCCTGCTGAGAACCATGGCCTCCGATTTAGAGGTGCTGATCCTCATCCCAGCCGCTTCACACTCGGCTGCAAATCGATCCAGTGAGTGCTGAAGGTCACAGGCTGATGATGCCATCAGGACCACATCATCTGCAAAAAGCAGCGATGAGATCCCCAGCTCACCAAACTGCAACCCCTCTCCACCCCGACTACGCCTCGATATCCTGTCCATAAATACTACAAACAGGATTGGTGACAAAGCGCAGCCCTGGCGGACCCTGGGTACTCTAGGAACAGTTAACAAATTGGACCACATTGCCAGAGGTGGGTTCTTCAGTTTATCCATGACAACACTGCCTTCCAGGATGATCCCTGCTTCTGATGGTTTTAGGTGAGGATAAATATTCTAACAAACTGTGACATTACAAACAGTACTTAAATTGTTTAAGTAGAAGATCAGGGCAGAGCATCCTGACAGGGTAACAGAAGAAGACTGTTGATGCACTGGACACCTCCCAGACATCAATCTGGAAGTATATGGAGATGGCATGTTGCTGAAAAGGTGTATTTACTGAAATATGCATGCAGATCAGGGGATCCAGACTGCCTCTGTTGCAGTCATGAAAATGTGTTACTTGTAGTTTCATTTAAAAATTATTCTAGCAATCTTTTCAAACGTTTGCACACATTTTCAAGGAGTAACAAAAAAAATGCTTGCAGTGCATGTTTGTTTATGTGTGTGTATCTGTTTTATACATACCCCACCACTATACACTGTCCTTATCTGCTACATACTGTAGCAATATGGAAGTGCCAGCAGTCAGTCAACCAACCAATCACATGCACATTAAATGCATTATGATTATTATTTCTATTTAGAAAACGTATCTTGTGACTCTCGTCTGATTGCAGTGTGTCTCCCTACATTTTTGTTTTCTCAACAATGTGCTGTTTTTACCCATTGACATGGCAAAAACCTGTTTGGTTTGTCCTCTACTTTCCAGAGATACTGTAAAAGCACAACACCAACCGAAGTGGACAGTTGTTTGAATGTCACTGAAGTATAAATAGTGGCTCTAGATGATGTTGGCAGGCAATCTGCTGGTTTTTGTGCATGCGTGCTCAACATTTTGTAGACAATGTAGGAGAAACACTAATGTGGGACTGCAGGAAAAAAAGAAGTTGAAATTATTGTGAATGAGGAGAAAATATAATTAAGGGGCAGAAGGTCATTAGTTGATGTACGGCCTTATGTTCAATATCAATATAAATGTATAATTTCATTTAGACAAGGGGATTTAAAAAAATTATATCAGACAACTTCATTGATGATAAAATGGTTCACATGTCAAAAGAAGAGCTTAAATATGTTCCAGTGTATGGAGCTTCATAACATGAGGCCATAAGTTCTGATGCTATATTGGATTTTATTATTTTTTAAGTGTAAACAAGAATTCCTTTAATAATATAATATGATCTAGAATGAGCGAAACCCAACAATGGTATCAAAAACTCCCAAAGAGTTAAATCAGCTCCTCTCTGACAAAACAAAAAAGTGGACATTAGAAGCTTCACAAAGGAAGGCTTGAACTGTATTCCTGGCGTGATATTTTTGAGATGTTTTTATTGTGCCTGCTCCCTGAACAGTTCACCAGACTGCAAATACACACGTCCTTTTTTGTGTGTAAGTCTGGTGGGTGCACTCCTTTGAGACGTACAGTAATTGCTGTGCAGTGATTCATTCATATAAAATATTTACACCCATTCACAATTCCTGACAAACATTTGGATTTCATGGATTTACAGCATGTAATAGTAAGTAGTATTATTTTGACATCATTTTTATTATTATGCATTAATATGTATATATTATATTATCCACTGTATCAAAAGTGAGCACACTCAAACCAGCAGAGAAGTTGCTGATTGTACCTTTGAGGTTAGGAGCTTACTCATAGAGAGCAAGGAGCTAATAATATTAGTTGTAGTCTGGCTGCATAGCTTATCCACTGGGGCAATTGTCATATGACCAACACGCTGATTAGCAGCTAATCCGAATGTGACATGTGAATAAGATACCTTTGAAGAAGCCAGAGGCTCATCTTGTCCCATGCTGGTGCATCAGTGAAAAATAGCAGACAATCTGAATAGAGTTGGCAGAAGTCTGCATACCAAAGAAGAGGAAAAGTGGGAACACAGAGCTCTGAGGACAAACAAACCTTTATTCTAGATTTGCTAAGGTTATACAACAGTTATTTCTGTCTTTATTGTCAGTCAAAGACTTATGTTACTTCAGGCAATTTTAGGTAAGGAACTGTACGAAAATTATTGGGGTGATTAAGAGAAACATTGCAACACAATATCTCACAGTAATATAACACTATTGAATTGGTACAATTCATTTTGCATTGATAATATAAAATGTGCAAAGAATGTATGATGGTGTACTCCAATTCAAACTTTAACATGTTAATGGCATAATGATCTTCACAGTTACCAAATCGTAAAATATAAGGAGCCAGGACAGTGACTTTACATTTTAGCATTGAAAAGAAAATGTAGCATTAAAAAACCTGAAATTTAAAAAAAAAACTCCACTTAAAAATAACACACGCTTGAACAAAAATTCAAGCTTCCAATAAAGAATGATTGTGACATATTGTTTATTGTTAATTTTATGACCATGCATTGACAAGCGTATTACTAATCTTATTGATTGGTGTCATTCTGGTTACTGTCACAACTGCAGTAGGTCATAACTTATCTCAGGCAGAGTAGTAGTTCAACTCTGTCTCCATTGATGACGGGAGACGTTTGTATGATAAGACAGTGCTGCCTCAAGTGCTCCCATCCCCCCAAGGTCAGGGCAGGAAGTTATATACACACTTACAGATTCATACACACACACACACACACACACACACACACACACATCTAACATTCATTTCATACACACAGAAACTGCAGTAGTGACGCACACATAAAAACACTGGATAAGATGTTCTTTGACCAAGACGGTCACAGTTGAATGTGCTGCATGTGATCTGGGGTACAAACAACATGAGTTGTTACGTAGGTAATAGTCTCGCATTACCAGACCTTCCTCCACAGCGCTCCAGAGGTAGGTCTGGCTAGTCCACAAAACCTTCCGGGATGGGAGAAAAACATGCTCTGGTTTATTGGCATTTCTTTAAACCAATCACAATTGTCTTGGGCGGTGCTAAGCGCCGAACAGAGCCACGATGCCGCTGCAAAATAGCCTAGGGAAGGAACTTGTTTTAGTGGAACGTGTACGTTCAAAAGTTGTTTTAGTCGTGCAACAGAAAACTCAGATTGGACAGATAGTCTAGCTAGCTGTCTGGATTTACCCTGCAGAGATCTGAGGAGCAGTTAACCATAGTCCTTATAAATCAACTGGAGTTTAGAATGCCAACACAAAGAAAGTGAAAGGTGACGGACAGCTGGCCGAAAATGTGGGACATCCGGCGGAATTTCCGGCGGCACCTGAATAATCCCGGAAATTACGTCGCCGATATAGACTACGTAGGTAAGAATAGTTGTTGTAAATGATCCAGTAGCATCTTCACACATAGATGAGTGAAGATAGACCTTATCTAATCTTGTATGTCCAGCATGAGTTCAAATACAGTACTCCTTTAGAAAGACAGGAACTTAAGAGTTAGGATGGCACTACATGACACTACACTGTAGTTAAAGCTCCCATATTATCCTTTTTTTCAGGTTCATAATTGTATTTTAAGGTTGTACCAGAATAGGTTTACATGGTTTAATTTTCAAAAAACATCATGTTTTTGTTGTACTGCACAGCTCTCTCTCACTGCTGCAGATCCTCTTTTCACTCTGTGTTCAGGTCTCTGTTTCAGCTACAGAGTGAGACATCTCTTGTACTATCTTTGTTTGTAGTCGCACATGCGCAGTAGCTAGGTAAGGATCATGTTAGCTAGCTGTTTCCATAGACAGTAAAAGAAAGGCTGTTTCTTCAACTTTGGTCAGTTACAAGGCAGGATTAGCCGGGAGACTTATTCTAAACAAGGGCGCACATGTAAGTAGTTCTTTTGTAGATTATGGTGAACTTGTGTGTGTTGTAGCAGTGCTTTGCTATTGAGAACGAGGTAGCATGCTAGCGCTAGCATGCTAACGGTTGCATTTAGCCAGCTCATTTTGGCTAGTGACGTAGAAAGCCGTGCAGATTTTGAACAGCTCGCCTGGAGACTGAAGGCAGGACACATTCAGAAACCCGTATCTCACTCTAAGCAGCATGGATGTTTTTTTTTCCCAAGTTTGTATGCGTGTGGAAGCACCAGAGACACAAAATAACACCCCAAATCCCAGAAAAAGTGATTTTTTCACAATATGGGCACTTTAAATTGTACTGCTTAATCGTAAATCTTCTTGATCGATATTTCATTAAATGCTTCTGTTTAAATCATTAAAGTCTCCCAAACTTTCTTTACATATCCAGACTCCTGCTCCTGAGTTTTTCCCAAACAACCTATCTTCCCAAAAAACTTAGACAACCCTCCCTTCAGCAAAAAGAAAACATACATTACCCTTCTGCTTTTTCAACCCCCTCCCCTCCTAATAATTTTTGTACAGTCCCTAACGTAAAGTTTCAATAAATCTCTTTAATACATGCTCTCTGCATTCAAAAAAGTGTGCAACACAAGGTATTGTGCGAAAGTACTGCACACATGATAAATGTAATAACCATAACCATCATCATCTTCTCTTTTGAAATTCTGAGAAGAGGAGAAAAACACAATTAAATTACATTGCAACCGGAGCAATCGTTCCCCAAGTGTTACCTAAACATAATGTCTGACATTTCCACTTTAATCTTTTACATCTCCCCTGTTCTTGCTGTCTGTGGAAATCGCTGTCAGCTTTAGCTGCCTGCTGGTAACCATGAGGAGACATTTCATGCATGTTCATGCCACAGATCCACCCTTGACCTTAAGCAGGGGTTTGCGTTTGAAGCATAAACCACACAACATCACTGCATGATGTTAATGTACAAGCCAGAGGTGTGGACTCGAGTCATGTGACTTGGACTCGAGTCAGACTCGAGTCATGAATTTGATGACTTCAGACTCGACTCGACAAAATGTACAAAGACTTGCAACTCGACTTGGACTTTAACATCAATGACTCGTGACTTCACTTGGACTTGCACCTTTTGACTCGAGAAGACTTGCTACTTCCCATGAAAACTGGGGAAGAAAATGTTCACACGGCCGCGCCGCTCTCAGTTTATCTGCATCTGTGAAAAAAATGTGCACCACCTGTATGCATGCAGAGAGCACGCGCGCTGCCTGCACGACATCCAATCACTGTAGTCCCACGTTGTTTTGATTCGACAGCATCTAAGCAGGCACATTGCAAGACAACCAATGAAGCACAAGCAACAACGAGCCAGTTGGCAAAATGATACCGAAGATAGTTTCGTTTGGCTATAACAATTACGAGGTAGTCGACAAAAAAAGAGTTGCAATTTGCAAAACATGCGGGTCGAAGATTACAGACGGAGCTGCCACAACGTCCAACTTTGTTCGACACCTGAAGTTGCACAAAGAAAGGTAAGTTTTGAACGAATGCTAAGCACCTTATCGGATGTATGTACCGTAACATACTAGCTGCTGCATATTTACTGTCTCAACGAGACAGTAAACGCACGTCTCCCTTGCTGGTTCATGCTTACAAAAATAGGGATTTTTTAACCCTGATTATATGAGGTACATGAATGTAGCACACTCAGATGGAAAACCTCGCCAACATCATGTCAACGTCCGTTTTAAAGTAACGTTACCATAACACAGTCACAGTAGATCCACCATTAGCCTTCCCTTTTCATATCAGGGGTTGTATTCGCTATAACTACCGCCTCGCTATACATTATCCCGCTTATTACATGGCTACCTATCAAATAAATCATTACTTTGACACAAAATATTGATTTAAAAAGGAGTTTATTGATTTAAAAACGATTGTATTGCTTCCGCTAAACCGAACTGCGTCCATAGCAACGCTCTGTTTTTCATGGCAACGGTCTGTTATACTTCGCAGCGGTCTGTTATCAAGAAATAACAGGCCGCATTCTACATTGGAATTCAACCAAGCCATGTAATAAAATAAAATAATAACGATTATAGTAGTAATGTTCAGAGATGCAATAGATTATTATAGTGCAGTTCTTAACTAATGGGAATATTGTTTAGCTTATTTTTGGTTTAATTTGGTTTACTTTAATTATTTAATTTATTCAATTATTTTGTTTTGCTATACTTTTCATGCCAACTTGCCATGGCCCCCCTAGCACTCCCTCGCAGCACCCAGGGGTCCCCGTCCCCACTTTGAAAACCACTGCTATAAAGCATATGACTTCAGTTTCTTGAGAGAAAGGGCTTTCTTATGACTTTTGAAGCAGTGAAAATATTCTTAATATTGCATACACTGAAACTGAAATGACTTGAAATGACTCAAAACTAAAATGGTAGGACTTTGGACTCGACTTGAGACTTGTTGGCTTTGACTTGTGACTCGACTCGGGACTTGCCTCATCTTTGACTCGACTTGACTCGGGACTCGAGGGCAAAGACTTGAGACTTACTTGTGACTTGCATAACAATGACTTTGTCCCACCTCTGGTACAAGCTATCCAGTCACTGTCTCCAGGAGGTCAGTCCAGACGCATGCTAATGTTGGACAACTGTATTATAGGGGGCGTCTCTTAGTTACCCCCAGACGGTACGTTATCGCCCACTAAAGCACATTTGCAATATGAGTGTTGTTTGGTTTTCAACCTTTGTTGTTGTTCTAAAAGGGAAAAATCTGGCCTCAAAAAACATGTAAGGGAACAAACAGAAAGCTACGCTGGTTCTGTATTTTTTTAAAACAGGTTATTGCATAACCTGTGTTAATGTCAGACAGATGGGTATTTTAAACTTTTTAACTGCAGCTCAGAAAATATGATATTCCCCAGCAGTGGGTGTCTGCCCCTCTCTGCAGGGTTGTGTGGGAGATACACATGGTTTGTTTATTTGTCTGACAGTTCAAATATATGTGCTGTTAGTCTCAGGAATTCTGGTGGAACATGGAAAAAAGGGAGTGTCATTCACAGAGCAGATGGTATGCTTTTAATCATCCATATTGCTCTGAAGCTTTTCATGTTTTAGAACTTGGATTCTTTCTTACACACCAAAAAAAAACCTGAGTGCATTATATATATATATATATATATATATATATATATATATAATTGATTTATCAATGAAATTTTAGGTTACTAGGATCGTAAAGGTAAATCCACCCTGGTGTTTTGCTTTATAGGCCTGTATTTTTTTAAATGTTATTTAATAAAACCAAGCTTGACTTTTTTTACAAGCTTATTGATGCACCATCTTAAATAAAATACTGAAAAAAGTGTGATTTCTTGCAATTTGTTAACAATTTTGTATTAATTGCAATTACTATTGCTATGTCTCTTGTCTCTGCAATTTTCTTTTCACAACAGTTGAAGGAATATTTTGACATTTTGGGAAATATTATTTGCTTTCTTGCCATTTCTGTCTCATGTCTGTATGATAGCTACAGCTACAGCTAGCAGCCATGTATCTTAGCTTAGCATAAAGACTGGAAACAGGGAAAAAATCTGGCCTGGCTCAGACCAAAGGCTAGCAGCGAATTGTCGTTTTCAAACTTTGTTTTGGTAAGATTAAACAAAAGAGATATAACGTGTTGGTTAAGCCCATTTCACACATGCACTGCAAACCTGAAATTATTTGGTTTCACCCTGCCAGCTCCCTAAATCAAAGTCTGTGTAATGTCCGATTGAGCCCAAAGTTTAAGAATTCACAGCAAGCGAGTGGGCGTGTTGATGCTGTTTCATGTGGCTTGTGCAAAACCGGAAGAAAACAAACATCCAAGGGTTAAGAACAAGGGTGATTTACACAAACACTGCAATAAAAATGTCGAACTGCAGAGATGACGAGATTCAGGAACTTTATTTGGTAAGGTTCAACCCCAAAATTGTCAGACAAATTCAAGAAAGGCAAGAGACTTGGTTGTTTATGACCAAAGTACGAACCGGCTACGTGATGCGGTGTCATCCGCATGATGTCCAGCCTTCTGCACGCTCTCCAGCACCACCCTTGGCCCAAACCAAACTGAGTATTTCCAGTAAATGAGACTGCATCTGACACAATCTCTTTTGTGCTACATGTGTGAAAGGGGATCTCGGAAACAATATCGGGACCTGGTTCCTTGCACATTGTCCGGAATTCATTTGTTGAAAACAGCTTTAGTGAGCTTTAGAGGTGCTGGTAGGCCAGTCCGGTGCCATGTCATTTCTCCGATGCGCTATTGACCTCTCAATAAAAAAATTCCCTTTGGTCCTACAGCCCACTAGTCCGACTTCCCTTTGTTTCGAAAAAATTAAACACTCCCATTGTTCCGACCATATAGGCTTTTGTGGATCACCTCCCATAAGGTAACGTAACCCTATCCCCTGACCAATCGGCTATCCTAACTTTAACCACTCAAGGTCAAATGCCTAACCCCAGCCCAGTAGCAGAGTGGCAATCGGGAGAGTCGGGATTTTTCCCGGTGGCCCGGTAGTGTTTTGAGGCTGCGACGCGAGGGCCGGTCTGATAATAGTTATACATCGCAAGTTCTTAGCAACACCACCCGGCGGCCTATTGTGCGGCCGCTGCCCAGCCACTGCCCCTGCCCACGGCTGCTGTTATGGGAGGTGATCCACAAAAGCCTATATGGTCGGAACAATGGGATGTCGGAGCAGAGGGTTTAATTTTTTCGAAACAAAGGGATGTCGGACTAGTGAGCTGTAGGACCAATTTTTCGGGTTATTGAGAAGTCAGAACAATGAAGCGTTGGAGAAATGGGCAGTCCCCGGCCAGTCCAGTCTTAAGGCTAAGCTAAGATAGCCGGCACTGGCTGTAGCTTTATATTCAGCAGACAACCATAAGAGTATCGATCTACTTATCTAAATGTCGTCAAGAAAGCGAACAGGCGTATTTCCTTAAATATGGAGCTATTCCTTTAATCGTGTTGTATTTTGTGGTGCACTAGACTCAATCCTCTTAGCAATTTCTATAGTTCACTATTTCATGTAACACCATCATGAATACATTCATTTTCAGCAAACTATCATCAGAGTTCCAGGCTTGCAGTTGTTTTGCAGTGATGTGATGAGTCCACTGTTTCTGTAAGCCAAAATAACAATCATGTAAGCATGAAGAAAGCCTAAGTGAGGTCCAAAAGAATCATGGAAATCTGAACAGACCGAAGCCATGGATAACAACATAGCACTTTGAAGAATTGGATCCCAGCAACCAAAAACCTCAATGAAGCAAACATGCAGCAAAAAAATTCAACTTGTGCAGCATGCAGGCTGTGGTCCAATGTTGTGGATTAGGAGGCACGGCACATTAAGTTATTGTTTATTGTGACATGAAATGTACTTGCAGTTGAAGATTGTGTTAAAAAATCAATGATGAACAAATATTTATTGTTGCATCAATACTGTCTGGCAGTGAGGTAGTTTGACCTTTAACTTTCTGTTCAGCTCACTCTGTCCTAGACTCTGATATAAACAAAGCGTTGAAATAACTGGAAGGTGCTATAATTGTCACGTTTCCTGTTGTGGTCATACAAATTTAAATATGTTTTATCTGTTGCTCTGTAATCTCTTAATGTAGCAAATTCTTTATGGTGCTGTAAACAGGCTTTTTTTTGCATAACTGATATAACCCTTTGCTCACAGGCCACCTGGTTTTTGAATGATATGCAATCTGTTTGCCTTGTGTGAACTATGGCTCACATTCCCACCATTCAAGGTCAGACTATACACTGAGATGGTAAATCGAGTTTGAGACGTATGACCTGAAATATGATATAGCAGTGCCCTGAAGTGGTGAATGAAGGATTTCTCTCTTAATTACAAGATGTTTATAGTATTGAATATTGTGGTTTTATTTTGTAAGCTGTGTTTATTTTGCATGTATTCCTTGGGTTGGGATTTAAGAAAAAAAGAAAGAAAGAACCCAATCATGTGAGTGCAGCCTCGTCACAACCACACCTTTCACACAGGGGTCAAGGAATAGAATTCCAGGTCATCGCTTTGGTTTCACAAGACTCGCCAAGGCACAACCACAAGTGTAACCCGAGCTAGAGGTAAACAACTGCTTCACACAGGCGACTGGGAGGTGTGAAAGAGGGCAGCGCCGTACATGAGACAAATCATCAGGGGTTATTTGAGTACTGGCCATGTCGTGGGAGGGCCCCGCTGTCTCGGCCCTGCATTGGACACCTGCAAATGACAGATTTCCAGGACTAGTCAGCGTCCGCCATCTAGATCAGTTTGCTTCGAGTTGCAGTAACACGGACGACAGACAAGAGGAAGTAAATATAATAACATCACAGGTGGCCTCTGGTTGTAAGCGTCATCGTTCACTGCTGAATCCACAGTGAACTCCTACTGTAACTCCTAAATGCAAATATTGATTAAATATGTAGTAGTGTGTTTTAAAATGACTATTTTCCTATAGTAATATGGGGTTGAATATTTGGATAATAATTAGATTTTTGCAAAAAAAAATACATAACTTTATCCTTACAACAGGTATGGGTGAATCTTTTAGATGTAAACTATAACTCTTGCTAGGAATTAAGAAATGTATTGAGGGTCTCTTGATCTGGGTCCTGTGAGACCTGTGAGAGCTGATGAACCTTGTCCAGGTCAAACAGTTCACAGTCTGCCCCAGGAGATGCGGGTGGATTGAGAGATCACATTCCTATGCCAGGATACAAGAGAGGATGGAAACCATCACATTTAGCCTTGCTTTGCTTGACAGATGGATTGAAAACACACTTTATATTATACTGGCATTTGTTCTGGCTGTATATATAATGTGAGACTGTAGAAAATGCAGTTTACAGTAGTGTGAGATAACATTAAAGTCATTGCTGCAACATTTGTCAAGGTGATACATTCTGGTGGATGGTGTGCTCCATTAAAGCGACTATATGTAACTTTTTAATGTTTCTGAAGCGCTATAATTTTTCATACAATGGTCTTAAATGACCTGTAACCAACAGAAAACGAGACTAACAGTGAAAAGAATGCCGTTTTTATATAGTTTTTTTTTTAGTAAGGCCTTTGCCCGGGTTTGATTTTTCCTTCGAAGTCGATCATGGCGCTACAGTAACACATTCTGATGGGTCACAGATTTCTTTGGAACACCAGAAAAGTCTGTGTTAGCGTATCCAGCCAGTTGAGCCAGGTAAAAGGAAGTAGGAGATTTCTTTGTATAGGCCTTATGGTATTTAGGGCCCGAGCACGAAAGTGCTAAGGAACCTATTGTTTTTGTAAGGATTATTATTTCGCATCACTCATTTTTGAGGGGCTTAGCATGCTTGAAAACTCACAAAAATTTGCACACATGTCAGACCTGGCAAAAACTACAAAGTTCTGTAGTGATTGCGCTTGCGCGTTGCCAGGGGGCTCCATAGCGCCCCCTAACGAGCTTCGGAATTCTGAAAAAAAAAAGAAGTTAATATACCAAATTTTGAGGGAACATAGCTCTCATCTTGAAGTCCATGGAGGATTTTTTTGAAAATTTTCCACCTGACAGGTGGAAAAATTATTTTTTGTGCGAAATTCTTCATTTTATGAACAGGTGTTTTAGGACTTCAGGATGCACGTAAACTCTCAAAGTTGTGCAGCCATGTGCATAATAGGAAATTCTTTGATCTGAGTTCACATTTAGGCTTGCGAGTGGTATGGTTGCTCTATAGCTCCCCCTAATTGGTTTTAGGCCCATACTTGTAAGCGGGCTCCATAGCGCCCCTTAATGCGTGGAAAGCCTTAGCTTGGACATATTGCTCCGATATTCACCAGATTTACTACACATATTGCTCTAATCATTGCAGACATATTTCCAATTTACCTTCATTAGCTCCGCCCAACCAGAAGGTGGCAATTTTTAATTTTTTAATTTTTCATGTGTTTTACATTCTTTCAAACTCCTCCTAGACGGTGATTCTGATCTTCACCAAACTTTGCAGGTACTATCTATAGACCTTGATGACAAAAGGTTATTAAAATTATTTTGATAGTTGAAAATATTCGAAAGTTACTTCCTGTAGGTGGCTGTTGAAACAGTTGCAAATCTTGGCCACAGTTATTCCAATGATCACAAAACTTGACACAGTTGTTCCTCATAGCGGGTTGAGCATGCATGCCAAAGTTTGAGTGAATCGGCCATTATATGGCGCTGTTTAAATTTTTTTTATTAATTAGCCACATCGCGATAAATGGGAAACCTACTTTGTCTAACTCCTCCTGGGCCGTGAGTCCGATCTGCATGAAAACTTGCATATAGACTAGTTATCAAAAGAATTTTGATAGCTAACACAATGTGCAAGTTATAGAGGACCAACTTCCTGTAGGTGGCTGTCGAAACAGGAATGGTTGTATCTTGGCAAAAGTAATTCCGATTTACATGAAACTTAGAATGTGTGGTCTACATGTGATATTGAGCCGCCCCCTATACTTTAGCCACACCCATGTACACAGACCACGGCCACTTCCATAACTTGTGAACTGTTTAAGGTAGACTCTTGTGAGAGGTATCATTGAACTCAGCAAAGAGTTCCCTTTTAATTGGTGACGGTTTGCTCCGCCCCATATGCTCAAGCCACACCACCTTTAATAACTAATGACCCGTTTCTTGTGCACTATTGTGTGAGGTATCATTGAACTCTGCACAGAGTTCCCTTTTCATTGGTAACGATATGCAGTGTCTGAGTGCCGCGCAAATGCACGGCCACAAGGAGCGGCGTCCGCCAGTACCCCCGACGTGCTGGGAGGGGCGAGGGCCCGTTCATCGCTGCTTGCAGCTTTATTAGGCCCGAGCGCCGACAGCGGCCAAAGCCCTATTGAAACTGAAGGAATTATTATTCCTTCTTTCTTCCGGCAAATTAATCGCCTTTTTGAGGGGCTTAACATACTCAAAAACTCACCAAAATTGGCAGTCACATCAATCCTGGTGAAAATTTACGTATTTTAAGGGTTTCGGGAATAGGCGCACATAAATGGCTTGCTAGCGCCCCCTACAAAGTAAAAAAAAAATTGAGTCCCTGCAGTACGTTTAACGTAGACTAACGAAACTTGTTACACATATGTAGCATGTCAACACGTACAAAAAAGCTCATTGGAGCCATACCCTAAACCCAACAGGAAGTCCACCATTTTTAATTGAAAGTTCAAAATTAGTGCGGTTTTGGCCATTTCCACGTCGTACTTTAACAAACTCCTCCTGGAGATTTCATCCGATCAACTTCAAATTTGGTCTTTGCCATTAAGACGTTAAAGATGAAAAATTATTAAAAGAAAAACTTTTTGTCATAACTTGAGTGTATATTGTCCAATTGGCTCGAAACTTTTCAGGATTCATAAGAGTCCAACCCTGACGACATCTACAGGCCGATATTGGCTCAAAGTCATAGCGCCCCCTAGTGGCAACAGGAAGTAGAACTAAAAGTCAAAGTGCTATACTTTAACGAACTCCTCCTAGAGATTTCATCCGATGGACTTCAAATTTGGTCTGTACCATCTCAACACCTTAAAAATTAAAAGTTATTAAAAGAAAAACTTTTCGTCAAACGGTGTGGGCGTAGCGTGGCGGCCATTTTGAGCATTTATCAATGAACGAAGAAGTTGTTGTAACTTTAGTGTACATTGTCATATCTGCCCGAAATTTCTCACGTTTGACAAGGGTCCAGGCCTGAGGACATCTACAGGGCAAAATTGACTTTTGGTCATAGCGCCCCCAGCTGGCAACAGGAAATCCGCTTTATATGACAAACATCATCCGATTTACATGAAACTTATAATGTGTGATACTGAGCCGCCCCCTATACTTTGACCATGCCCATGCACTTAGGCCACGCTTATGGCTTTTGAACCGTTTAAGGTAGAGTCTTGTGTGAGGTATCATTGAACTCAGCAAAGAGTTCCTTCTTCATTGGTGATGGTTTGGCCCTCCCCTATGATTAAGCCACGCCCCCTTTCATAACTGGTGACCCATTTAAGGTAGAGTCTTGTGTGAGGTATTGAACTCAGCAGAGAGTTTCTTTTTGATTGGTAATGGTTTGACCCGCCCTCTATGCTGTAGCCACGCCCCTTTTTTTAATAACTTATGACCCGTTTGATGTAGACCCTTGTGTGAAGTATCATTGAACTCAGCAGAGAGTTCCTTATTCATTGGTGATGGTTTGGCCCGCCCCCCTATGCTTAATCCACGACCCTTTCATAACTGGTGACCCGTTTAAGGTAGAGTCTTATGTGAGCTATCAATGAACTCAGCAGAACTGTCGTGGCGGCTTGTTCAGAATACAATCTGATATTGTACTAAAATAGTTCACCGAAACGTGTTTCTGAAAACATTTTAAGCGAGAAACAGGCCATGCATTTGCTGAATCTGTCTTCATTTCAGATCAACAAAGGTCAGTTTAAAAGATTTTCGTCAGATTTTGAGAGACTCTAGTCATGTTCATTCTGCTCCCCGTTTCCGGGTTAACACTCTACCAATCAGATGGGTCATTGGAGTCCGACTGCCGGCAGTGCCCACCCCGCCGATTATACATGTCAAATCGGCCAAAATGAAGGACGATGGCCCCTCGGACGGATGACGGCACGGAACACACCGAACAGACTCGAGTCACTGACCTCGCCAGACTGTCCAACGGCCGATTATCGGCTCTGTGTGTCCACACCTTAAGAGAGCAAATGAGACACAATGTGCATTACTGCATTATAACACGTGACAACTGAGCAAACATGCAAAGCAATGAGTATTTTATCGCTAACGCCTAAACACTCAGGTTTTTGTTCCACTCATGCACTTGCTATGTTTTTATATGTCAAACTCAGCTGTTTTTTTTGGTTGAAGGAACAATTTCACTGCTTTACACTCATAGGCGTAAATCCCACGGGGGTCGGGGGGGTCAGGAGCCTCCCCCATCTAAGGGTTGTCCCCCCCTAGAAATTTCATTAAAAACCATGCTGTGTATTGTAAATAACATAACAATGTATACTTAAAATATCTGTGTAAGTAGTAAAACATTACAAACCCCCAAAAATGCTTTTTAAGTTTAGAAACATTTTGAGTCCCCCCTCCCTTGCCTCACAGTGGTTTGGTCCACCTCCTGCTGTACGTTACCCACACACAAGTCCGGCGAACCCAAGGCGGTAAGCGTCTCCTCACAACCCTAACCTCCTATGGCGCATTTTGATGCTAATAAGCACTCATCCCCCGTTAGCATTCCATTGATTGCCATTCATTTTGACGTCACTTTGACAGCGAATAACTTTACATCTAAAGCGTTTAAAGACTTTATTTGTCCATTGTTTATTTCTAAAGAAACACAACAATGTATAAAAGGCTCCATTACCTTGTACCTCACGTTATGGTTCCGTAGTAGACGTTTTTGTAAAAATAGGCTAACGATTGTGTCATAACCACGGGACTTACTGTCGCATAGTAGAGGGATAACCGTATAGTACAGGAGAAGCTCGCAGACAGTTTCGACTTACATTAGCTGTTTAAGTGTAATTACTAATGTTAACTAGCATTTTAGTTAGCAATAATTAGCCTGTGTCCATGTTATCTCCTTACATATACCTACGCTCTCCGTCTCTGCTAGATTGGGAATTATTGAGATTTCTCTTGGCACAGCTACCAGAAGACTTACAACTTTCAGACAGGTTGCTCACGTCACATTTACGTCGTCTCTCTCAGTTGGAGGCTGCGCAGTAACGCTCAGCGCTCACCGGAAAAGTGCTTCCGTCCAGAGCAGCGGGATCTGTTGGTCCATTCTTATATACAGTCTATGGGCGAACCACGGGAGAGAACGAGAGAACGTACTGGTAGTTGGATAAGTTTGATTCGCTACAGTAATGTTAGTTGTGGAATGTAGTAAGTAAGCTGTTCAAGGCTATTTTATTCACATTAATTAAACATTGGATGAAGTTTTTCTTTTCTCAAATAGAAATGATGTTGAGTAATTAATAAATTAGTCATGACAAAAAAGTGCAACTAACGTTAACATGCCGATAAGCCTAACATTATGTGTGTGAACTGATATTAGGGTTAATATTGAAGATCTACAGTTGTGTTTTGCTCAATATGATGTTAAGTGGCTGATCAGTGGGTTTGCTGCAGTTAAATATATATCCTTGTGTCCCAGACGACCTAATATTTATGTGGAGGACACAAGATCATTTTATAATTATAATATGACCGCGTGGTGAACCTATGAATCTAACTCATATTTAGACATCTGACATTAAAGATCTGTGTTGTTGTTGCCCAGATAAAATGACAGAGAAAAGAAAAACAGACATAAGATCATTTTTCAGTACACCAAAACGCCTATACAATAAGTCCTCATATCAAGACAATTTGGTAACATCTTTATAAGAATGGGTGCTTATGGAAATACTAATGTCACTATGTCACAGGCAAAGGAGACAGAAAGACCTGAGGAACAGGGAGACCAGGGACAGTCAGGTGTAGAGTCTCAGGTAAGTGTGTTGAGCTTAGTTAATATTTTTGGAGGTGTGTGGCAGTCAGGGTTAGCAGATGAGCTTTACCAGTGGCTCACTAATTTACATTATGATCAGCTAATTTAACAAGAGTCTTTATAGAAGTCTTGCTATTTGGTTGGATGAGGTAGTTACTACAAGTATGGAAAACATATTTTTTTCATTGAATCAAGAGAAACACTGAAAAGAAGGATAATGGTAAAGTCTCCATGCTACACTGATGATAGTGTTAAGGCTTTACTCTGTGTACACATATCCTCTACAAGTATAATTGTGGCTGTATTATTTGTGTCTCCTTAAAAAATTGTTCTTCAGAAATTTTATGTTTTATTGTCCCCCCCCAACTGTTAGATGAGATTTATGCCCATGTTTACACTACACTTTGTCAGGGTTGGGGACAGAACTCAGGCGCAGACTGGAGTTGGTGCAAAAGAATCTTGTTTATTGAGATAGTGAGGGTGAGCTGGCAGTGGGGAGTGCTGGGTCCGAATAGGGCTGGGCTGGCAGATGATCTTGAAGATAGGTTATTGCTGGAACACGGAGCAGACAGGTCGGAACAAGAACAGGAAACTAGACTTGGAACAAATAACAAAGGCTGGTGAAATAGCATACTGGTAGTAAGCAACAATCCGGCAGGGAGAGGAAAGTCAGACTGGTCTTTAAAGGTAGATGATGAAGCTGATGAATGGCAGGTGCGCTGATTTGGAATGGGTGTCAGGTGTGGGGTGAATCAACCACTTAGCATTTAGCATCATAACATCAGCAAATGTAACATATTCACTGGTCATATCTGGTTGTTCACAACACAGCATTAGGAAGCTCGGGTGGATTTTTAAGCCGTCAAAGTCTCTGACATTGACATTGAAGACTGCAGTAGATGATGTTTATAGATTATGTAGATGATTTTAGTCTCTACCAACTCCTGAGGGAAGTTAGCTGCTTAATGTTCCAATTTGCTCACCAGCTAGTCACTAACCGTGTCTGTCAGCTGTTTGGTGCTTAGCAGGTTGTGTACAGTTGGCTTATCAGATATTTTTTAATGAAACAGCTGTCTGCTGCTGCTGGAAATGCTGCTGACGAGAGCGTTAACAATGAACCAAAACAGTAACGCTGTGGTCTGTATGACCAAAACAATGAGCATAAAAAAGCTAAAACGCCCCATAGTGCTGAGGAGAACTGCAGTTTGGTGATAATTATGTGTCTAAGTGACTCCGTTAATATTACACATAGTCATTTGATCCATTTTAATATAAAATTATTATAGCAGTTTAAACCGTAGAGGTATTGTTCATCTGAACATGCATCAGATTAAAATGGCGGCACTATATTTTATATAAACAATATGCTCTTGAGTATTTTTGTGTCCTTAACATAAAATACAAATTAATGTATTGTCTCCTTATTTGACATTATGAATGTGCATGAACCATTTTATCCCTTATTTTGTTGCCTAAAAGCAAAAATAAAATATGTTGGGGGAACATTAACTATAGAGGATCTCCCTCATGAAAAGTTATTGAACTGAACTAGACTCCAAAAACTATGGGCATTTATCAAAGAAGCCTTACGCAAGTGTGTGTTTCCATAGAGAAATCCAGACAGAGTTTGGATGTTAGAGGAAGTAGTGGGAGTGGGAGTCTCACTAACACCATCACATCTCAACAGGCTCACAGATTTTCATTAATCTCCCCTCAAAGTGAGCCGTTGGCTTTGTATCCCCTAATGGTTGCAGGTGTGGCTTAACAGTTCCATCTCCGACCAGTCAGTGTGTCATGCTGTATGTGTGTGGTCTCCTAATGCAATATCTCCACTGGCTCTGTAGAACCAGCAAGACAGGCTGCCAGCACAGCAGCAACCACTTAGATTTTTCCACAAAAGGATGAATCACTTTCGAATGAACACTTAGTGACACGTGGCTTAAAGGCCAAGATTAGCCTTAGCAACCAACGCTCTCTGGGGTCCATAATCAATGCTGGGGAACGAACACCCTGCTGTTTACCCGAGCTGTCTCCCCTGATTGTCCTGTCCACAGCCCGGAAGGATCAAACAGTAACCAACACAAATTAGGACAGTCAGATGAGCTCACAGACATTTTGGGAAATAGGGAAATATACTTATTACACTTTTGTTTCTGAGAGTTAGATGAGAAGATCAATACACACTCAACTCTACCACAAGCTAAATGTTAGCTTAGTCTATCAAAAAGACTGGAAACGAGGAAAAAACAAAGGCGTAGATTAAAAAGCAAAAGTGTAAAAATGACTTTTTCTCTTTTGCTTTTGCACGAAAACCCTCTAAAAATAAGCCGTTTCCCCATTTCCAGTCTTTATGCTAAATTAAAGTAAGCTAACCGGCTAAGGTAAGTTAACCGCAGTTATAAGACATCTGATCAAACTGGATTTATCTCAGGGCAGCAACTTTCTGGTAATTGACACAAATTATACATACATCTCTGATGGATCACTGTCTCATGTGTGTCTCTCTTGATGCTCACAAAGCATTCAACCAAATAGGCTGGTTATAGCGAAAGGTAGATGAGGTATCAAAACCTTAAGCATAGATTCCCCAAATCTCTTTTCCCCCTGAACATCTGTGTGTCCTTATTTGTGCATTTGATCAGTGGTATATTCTGTATATGGAAAATATGGTGTTGTGTGTTGTGTGTTGTGATCTGTGTCATGTGATGTGAGCAAATTCATATGTTGGAAAAGTTCAATGAAAAGATTTCTAAATAAATGAGAGCGGTATATCTTTTTTTTTAATCTTCTGTAGTCTTTATGAGCTTGCCTCAAAGAGACATACAGTTTAAAGTGAGTTTCCCTGAGGCATACTGGAGGTGGATGGAGTCAAATCCAAGCATCAGATACAGATAGAACATTTTGGCCAATTTCAGACTTAAGTAACAGCACCAGTGTGCTCACAGCTTCCTGTTGTCATCTTCCTGTGATTTCCTGTCTGTCCTCTGAGTGACACTCACATGTTCCTCGTAAATTAAATCAGATGGGAACACTGCGTACACACTGTGCCCGGCTTGAATTGAGATGTTATAAGTTTCCCGTGACTACTTTAGAACTAATTGTAATTGATAGTTTTGTCTGTAGAGTTCTTTTCATTAGCAGCAACCTTGTTAGAGGCTGTGTGTTCATAGACGACCACACTGAAAAAGGGGAGATGGTGGATGGTTAATTTACAAATAGGCAGTTAGTGTATACTAAGGTTGTCAAAAGTATATATGCTTTATTTATTTTGGGCATTTTAGGCCTTTATTTGACAGGACAGCTGAAGACGTAAAAGGGGAGAGAGAGGGGTAATGACATGTAGCACGGGTCTCGGGTCGGAGTTGAACCCAGGACTGCTGAGGTGAGGATTAAACCTCTATATATATGGGTATCTGCTCTACCAACTGAGCTATCTGGGCACCCAAGTATCTATGCTTTGATACTTTTTCAATAACACGTGTTTAAAACGATACAATCTCTGTTAAAGTGCCCTTTTTTGCTTGAGCACCTGCCACCCAAAATGTCTGTGCACGTCCCTGACTCTTTCAAACTGCGTATGGCATGTGAGTGTGTTTCATGCTATGCTTAGGGAAAATATTACTTAAAGTGGCTCTCTTCAGACCCTTTCCCTTGTTTTGTAGGTGCAGATTCTTGACTATATCTGACCTTATTGTGAAATGCAGACATTTGTATAATATTAATAGTGCCTATATGAATTTCATTTTAACTCATTGGGTTTTATTATGTGAATGTGCAGTCTACAGGGTGCAGATCATGAAGCTCTCATCCAGGGACTCTCCGTTAAGGAGACCACAGTAGGAATTCATGTCATCAAAGACCTGGATGCCAGTGTATAAACCAGCGAACAACTGTCCTCAAGGCCAAGATGGTGTTGCAATATTTGGATAACTGCATTTGTGCCTGCCATTTTGTCTGAACCTAAACTACCTTCCTGAACTCAAGTAAACCTAGAAAGCACTCCAGTAGGTTGTCATGGAGCTGGAAAGCAACACACTCTCCAGAATCAGTATCAAATACTATTATTGTGCTGTTACCAATGTGTAATGGCTCCCTCACTGATCATGGACTCTTTGTGCTTAGCACGCTAAAAGCTTTGGACATGCACTTTAGGTCATCACACATGGATTTGAACTGTCTTTTGCATGTCACCTCCCTCCTGCTTTTCAAATGTTTCTTTTTTGTTGTTCCTTTTAGACATGTGGTGTTCCTCTTAGCTCTTAACATTGGTGGATGTTAATTTTACTCTCCTGATATTGTCCTGCTTTACTAACTGCTTTTGCCACACTTTATATATGCGTCTCCTGCACCCAAAAGATGATTGATTTAGACACTTACTTATGCCACATTACGCATTTACTTAAGCTTTACCATGTAATTTGTTACATTTTCCATAGAACGCAAGCTGAATGATTATCTGTAACCTCCTTCTAATCTCTCAGCGGCCAGAACATGACTATTTGACCTGTGCAGCACTGATGTAAGTTCCACTAGTATGGCTTTTGTAATTGACAAAATTTAAAATGTCTCAACCAATGTGCTTGCACAATGGAAACAGCAATTAGTTTTAAAATTGTGAAAGGTCACTTTTTTTTTTACACTGGTTGAAGAAGTATTAGATCATTTACATAAGCAACGGTTATCATTATTATTAATTACATGCTTATTTTACACTTGATATCTTATGTTTTGGTGTGCATACATTTTAGTATGATAACACAAACCCGTTCATGAGAATGCGTTGCAGCGGCTGTCAGATAGCACAAGGCAATGCTATTAGTCAGGCCAAGTCATTACACATACGTTGTTTTGTAACCAGTTTGCAAAAGCAAGTGTTTTAACCTCAGACCATCTCCCCTGTCATCATTTTAGGGCTCTCAGATTGTTAGTTTTCCTTGAAAATTGACGTTTTATTATTATTATTATTATTTCATTTTCAAGATTCTGCTCTAAAAAGGGTGAAATCGTGTACGGGTGAAATCTTTTTTTTTTTTTTACATTTTAATATCTTATTTTTTTAAATACAAACTAAGGGCCCTATCTTGCACCCAGCGCAATTGAGTTTGTACACCGACGCATGTACCATTCCTATTTTGCACCAGACGCACAGCAGACTTTTCCCTCAACAGATGCACATCAGTAAATTAGGGAATGAACTTGCGCTCCAGGGGGCGGTTCAGCAAAAAGAGGAGGCGTGTTCCGGTGTACCGGTTTAGCTGGTGATCATGTTAACTGGTGATATTAGAATGAAATCAGTGAATATTCAACAAGGACCTGCCCTGTGTTCTGCTCTGCCTCCGCTCCTCGAGTGCCAGAGGCTCATATTTACACGAAGTGTTTGCAAGTGAGACAAAATAATGCATATCGCTGAAAACATCGCCAGTTTATGTGTAATACATGTCCGTTCAAGCATTATCCACACAAATACGACACATACTGTATGAAAAAAATAAAACGAAACAACGCACTAGAGATCTAGCTGGGATTCGAACCTTGGATGTCAGGGACAAAAAAAGTTGACAGACTAGTTTCTACATCATCTATACCACTAAACTACACTCTGCTGAAATGATTTTGTGATTTCTATCTATATATTGGACTTTTAGTCTAACTTAACACAGGTTAACATATGAGAGAAATATACGCCCATGTTAACTGGTGATATCACAATTTAATATGGGAAAATGCAAGCCTCAAAACAGTAAATTAGGTTCATCTTTGCCTCACATACCAAAACCTAAAAATGAAACACGTCAGTCATGCAAAAACGTGATCATTTATCACTGTTATTGTGGGCCATCTCATACGAAGAATGTGTAGGCCTATCTTAGCACAGTCTCTTTCAACCTATGCCACAAGTCAACTGATTATAGTTGTGTTTATGACCTTGTTTTACATAACATTTTCATGAATCATGGATGTGTTGATGACATAAATGAGGAAATATCAGAGGACTTAAGGAGATGTGATGTTGAACTGCATGTGCTGATGCCACCCAAATGCCCCAGCAGCAGCACGGGAGAGGAGAGACAGAAGAGCTGCATCGTCTATAGTGATACACTTCTTTATTTACATTTTGTCAAAAAGAAAAATCAATAGCAAACGTCGGTCTCCTCGGCAGTGAACTGCTCCTGGCGTGCGCCCATGGATGTATTAAGAGCGTGCGCCTAGCAAAGCCGCCATTATAATAGCAATCTGCCATGGAACAAGCGCGTCTGCTTTTAAAGGGAATGTGAGATAACACTCTGATTGGTTTATTGCACGTTATCACCAAACCACACCTATGAGTAATGTAGCTACTTCAGACCAACCCATTTTAGATTTGCTTCGGGCGCTAGAGTCATTTATCCCGCCGGTATAATAGCAACAGCGCCCGAGATCCGCCCACAAAACTACTTGCGTTTTGCGTTTGATACTTGCATTTCAGATCGTTAAAATAGGGCCCTAAGTGTTTTCTGACATTTTTCATCTTATTTTCTTCGATTTTAGTTAAATTATAAATATTATATGTGTGTGTGTGTTTTTTTTTTAAATATAAGAAAGGCAAGGAAGTGTTTTATCAATAGAGAGAAGACTGAAAAAGTGGGTCTTAAGAGACTTACTGAGTTAATTTCAATCCTTATCCAGTTGGATGATTGAATGAATTTCATATGACTGCATAGAAAAAAGAAATCTAATTATGAGCCTGTATCTTTACCTATTTTTTGTTGTTGCTTTTTATGTTGAAGCACATTCAACTTCCTCTGTTGGCCTGATGAATGTGTGGACACATTCTTCCTCCAATACACATAATTGCCATAATAGGTTTTTTACTTACTTAAAGTCTCCATCAGTTCCTCATGTTTTTGGTGGCCCCTGTCTCTCCCAACACTCTCTGGCATTTTACGAAACATCAAAAACTGCTGCTTGTATGTTCAAAGCAGTTGTGGAATCCCACCATCTTACATATGTATGGAGGATGCACAGTGGTGTAGTGGTCCCTGGAGAAGTGGGTATACTCTCAGTTTTCACCTTTTTTTTTTTTTTTTTTAAAAGTAGTCCAGAAAAAAGCCCTGTTTTAGAAACAGTGACATGTAAGACTATGATTTAGTTTACCCAAAAATCTGTCATTTCTATTTGCTCACTATTATAAAATGATCATGACTTGATTAGGAGCAGTTTGTAGTTACTACTGGTCACACAAGCAGCCTGGATGAATGTAAAATGTATTTATCATGAGGCAAACATGGTGTTATCTCTTCTCCTCTAAATGTGCAGTCATATTGCCACTGGCAATTTGCCAGTAGTTTAAAATAATGATTCATTTGGAAACCACCTTAAAACTTACCTCAGAATTATGTCTTCCATCAACTGGGGTGGCACACCGCCGCTTGTGTTATTTCTTCAGCTGTTGTTTGGTCTGCTGCCGTTATTGTAGTCAAGTGGCACCGGCACCTGAGGATTTTTTTTGTTTTTTTTCACTGGCACCTGAGGTATTAGCGATATTTTCCTCGGCATGACCCGCCCTACTCTGCCTCTGATTGGCTCATCAGTCCTCATGCCTAAAGTTAACCAATCTAATCAGTGAAAGCAGCGAGTACCAGCCAATCAGAGGCAGAGGAGGGTGGGTCATGGCTTCACTATCCTTGAGGAAAAAATGGGCAATCTGGCTCACAGATATTACTGAATGGTGCGCATCAGGGGGGATTTAGAAGTGGGTATACGCAATGCTGACTGAAAAATAAGTAGGTATACGCCGTATACCAGCGTATACCCTGGACTACACCACTGAGGATGCACAATCCTACTAGCAAGGACTACTTCTTTTCCACATGTCACCTCACCCACTCCCACATTGATTATATTTTGTGCTCCAGTGAACTTAAGGCAATGTTCCACACAATAGCAACAGAACCAGCAATTCTGTCTGACCACAATGCGCTGATAACCACATTCCATTGTGATATGTTAGGAGAAAGATCTAGGAGATGACAATTTAATAATTCCCTTCTTCAGAACATAATCTACAAAATAAATTGTATAGAACTACTTACATGTCCCTGTTCTGCAGGTATTCCACGCAAAGTTGGAAGTGCGCCCTCGTTTAGAAGAAGTCTCCCGGCTAATCCTGCCTTGTACAGGCCGAAGTTGGAGAAACAGATAGCTAGCTCATGTAATCCTTACCTAGCTACTGCGCATGTGCGACTGACAACAAAGATGTTATCACTCTGTAGCTAAAACAGAGACCTAAACACAGTATGAAGAGAGGAGCTGCAACAATGTGCAGTACAACAAAAATATGGTGTTTTTTGAAAATTAAACCATGTAAACCTATTCTGATACAATCTCAAATTACAATTATGAACCTGAAAATGAGCATAATATGGCCACTTTAAGGCTTGTTTTTCTAAATCTACACAAACTCTTCTAGTCCAGTCGAACAGAGCTAAATGATTTGCTAAGAAGGAGAGCTGAGTTCATAATGCACAGTGAGGCAAAGTTACTATTTTAACAGCTGTAAACCAAGCAAATTGCTAGCTCTGAAATTAAAACAAAGCGAATCCAGAGCTACTATCAACAGCATTTGCACAGATCGAGGTATCTCAACCAATCCTAAGGATATCAGCGTCACTTTCAATCCTTCTACTCAAAGCTGTATGAGTCCTCCTGCAACCCACATCCGACACAATGCCAGAAGTTCCTAAAATAACTAAACTTGCCTCTTTTTCACCCAGAGGAGGCAGAAGAACTGGGTCAACCTATAACGTTAGAGGAACTTAAATCAGCATTAAAAACAGTTAAAAAAGGGAAAACACCAGGGTTGGATGGAATTCTATCAGAACTTCTTCTACAGTATTTTGACATATTAGGACCTACCATTTTACAAGCTTTAACTTCAGCCATAGAGAAGGGTACTTTCCACCAACAAACCAACACCACGCTGATTTCCGTTATGCCAAAGAAGGGCAAAGACCCTACGGAGTGCTCAAATTACAGGCCCATCAGCCTTATCGGGACTGATATTAAGCTTTATTCCAAAGTCCTGGCTCTCCGCTTAAAGAGCTTTATCGAGAAGCTATTCGACCCCAACCAATCAGGTTTTATACCCAAGCGTCATGCTGCAGACAATATATGCAGACTATTTCATGTAATAGAAGAAGCCAAAAATCTTTCAACAACGGCAGCAGTTTTATCAGTGGACGGGAAAAGGCTTTCGACCGCCTAGAGTGGAACTACTTGTGGCAAGTAATGGAGAGGCTTGGTTTGGGGGCCAAATTCATTGACATGGTGCGTACTTTATATGCAAATCTCACGGCCATAGTCTCAACCAACGGATTGCACTCTCAGACATTTCCCATTAAGCGGGGCTCGTGACAGGAATGTCCGCTCTCTCCCATGCTGCTTGCAATCTCTCTTGAACCGTTAGCCCAAGCCATAAGGCAAAATAAAATCTGTAATATCCAGATTAAATCCAGTAGCAGCTCAATATCATTATTTGCAGACGATATTTTGTTGTACATTGCTGATCTTGAGGACTCTATTCCAAAAATTCTTAAGATCTTCAACGAATTTGGCTCAATCTCCGGCTATAAAATTAACTGGAATAAATCTAATCTTCTTTTATTGAACAACAGGCATGTGGCATCAGCCATTAGTGTCACAATACCAACCCAAAGCAAAATTACATATTTGGGCATCACCATTCACGGATTGCTACAGCGAGTATGAACTATGAAACTGTATTAAATAGTGTTCAAAGGAATCTGGCCAATTGGTCTGCGCTGCCGGCATCACTACGCTCCATGATCGCTGTTGTTAAAATGAACATAGTTCCTCGTGTGAATTTCTTAAGTACAATGATCCACTTACCTCCACCGATAAATTTCTGGAAGAAACTTGATACCTTAATTCGGCAATATATTTGGAATAATAAACAACCTAGACTAAAATACTCTACCCTGCAACATACCTCAAACACGGGAGGCCTGGCCCTCCCCAACCTTAAAGTGTATCACAGAGCCTTTCAGCTACGGGCCCTCAGAGTGTGGAGAGACCCCTCATCTACAGTGCCATGGAGAGAAATAGAGCAAAACCTCACTGGAAGTCTAAGACTGCAAGACCTTGCTTTTGCAGGTGTGTGTCCAAAAAAAATTATGATAGCCTATGGCCCTATTATCACCAACACATTGACTAACTTTAAACAGGTTGAGGAGCAACTAGGCTACACCAACAAGTGGCATTTGAACACCCCAATCTGGCACAATACACAATGTCTGGCAACAAACCCTTTGCTTGTAGGCAGTGGAGTGACAGAGGCATTTTTACGGTAGACCAGCTATACAATGAGAAAGGTATGTTGAGTTTTGAAGATCTAAGAGCTAGGTTTGAGGTCCCTAGGACATCCTTTTTCTTGTATTTGCGCTTAAGATCAGCCCTAAAATGTTATGAAGTGCCATGGGGAGAAAGTCTTGAGCCGCACCCATTCATTAAATGGTTTGTTGATTTTCCTGCGAGAGGATTAGCATTCAAGATCTATGCTAAACTGATGCAAGTATCCGTAGGGGAACTCCCAATAGCGAGAAAATGGGAGTGAAAGCTGAGCCCTGAGGGGAACGCAATTAATTGGGAGACAGTTTGGGACAATATTTCCCATTGCTCCAAAAACCCAAATCACCAGCAGATCCACTTCAACATATGCCATAGGACATATCGGATGCCTCAGAAGAGATACATCTCCAAAGTCATTCCTACTCCCTATTGCACATTCTGTCAACCTGAACAAACTGGAACTTTCTTGCACATGGTCTGGGAGTGTGAACAGGTGCATGAGTTCTGGAATAAAACAACATCAATAATATCCGATGATAGGATGTCGAATTCCTATTGACCCGATTGTTTTGTTACTTAATGACGACTCTAAATTACATCTGCTTGGGAGACAGAAGAAAATTTGGTCAACCGCAACCGAAAAAATGATAGCTCAACACTGGCTCCCCCCCCCACTCACTTTGTATAAAACAGTGGTTGGCGTATTTTCTGGACATAGTTATGCTTGAGCTCTCTACAGCAAGGATTTACAAAGCCAAATCATCGACTATAGACCTATGGAAAGGCGCAGCAGCACAAGTATCAGTCCTAATGACCTCAGCAGCACAAGAAGTAGAGAAGAGTGACTAGGCAAGGTGTGATTTTTGTTTTTGTTTTTGTGTTTCTTTTTCTTTGTTTATTCGTTTGTTTTGCTTTCCTCGAGACCGCAGAGTGTGGGGGGTGGGTTAGGGTCGTGGCAGCCATTGAACGAAGATACGTGTGGATTGACAGTGTTGGGACCGTCCAGGAGTGAGTTAAACATTATCTTGTCAAACAAAGGATTTCCAGCCAACATGTGCTCAGAGACAATGGGCCTGAGACAAAGAAGGCCTACCTGGAAAATTCCGATCCAGGTCTCCTCAGGAAAGATGGTTCATCACCCATTTTCTAACAACAGCCTGCATGCAGACCTTGCAGCCTAAAAGTCGCACCTAGGTGTTACTGCACAAAATGGCTGAAACACCAGGAGGTCCTGCATTCCCATTGGACCAGTGGACCCCAAACACCGCATGGGTCCTGAGACTATAAAACTGGCTTAGACACCAAAATCTTCGTCTTTCATAGCAACCCCGTTGCTGCAGGAAGCACGCAAGCTTGTGCCAAAACTTCCACTTTCGCTAGAAAGTGGAAGTGTTCTCGAAGAACACCACTGGATCCTGTAACACACATCGTGTTTCAAAACTGCAGAGAGAACAACACGTTCTCTAGAAGGAAATCGGACACGTTTTTCTTCTCAAGTCGACTCTAGCTCTCTTCCTTCTGCTCTTTTTGGAAGGAGAGCTTCCTCTGATCTGCTGACGAGTAGACACGGACCCCCGTTTCTTTCGTGGAAACCTACGGACAAACGGACTGAACACACAGTAAGAAGGCTTACGTCTGGGCAGAGATAAATAGTGTGTTTTATTAATGAGTAATTTGCTATTGCTGCTACTTTGTGTTACCATTAATGTGATCTGATTAATACAGCGCTACTGCTGCGCGTGTAATGTATTAATCTAGGATTGTGACCGCAAATCTATTCTGTGAATGTACTCTGATCACGGTGCATTGTTGATATGTTGTGTTGAATATGTAGCTAGCTTGTTCAGGCTGTAAATGCTACTTTCTGCTTCTCCCACTGCTGAGGAGTTTTAGGTACTGTTAGATCCAAGTATATATATATCTTTCTTTCCTACTTCTCTAACCTTTCTCTCACACACACATATATGAACACATAGCTAGTTACACACACGTGCTAAGGTGAACAGCTGGCCAACAGCGAGTCACATAAACTGCAGAGCGCGCACCGCTCCACAGTTCTGCGCTCCTGTGTGTCTCCCTCTGGTCAGCCACACGTGTGCAGACACGTTAGCTTAGCAGCTAGCCTATTGTTGTTAGCACATAGCTTAGCCTGAATGAGCTAACGGCTAATCTTAGGCCTAGCCTATCAATACCGCCCTCTTGGGGTGAAACAGTTTTGTGCAGCTCACAAGAGTAGCCATTTTTGTAGTCTTTGGCTAGACTACACCTCGTCACCCCCTACTCTTTCACACTCACTCTCTCACACCCACACACACACACACACACACACACACACACACACACACACACACACACACACACACACACAGAGGGTCTCCCACATGCTGTTTTGTTTTGCTTTGTTTTGTTGTACTTAAAAGAAACGTATATTGGTTTTAATTGATCAAAGGATTATTGATTGGCCATTGATAATTTTGAAGTTAATAAATTCTACTATACGTTAATTAGCAGTTGTTTGTGATTATTTGTGTATTATTGTATTAATTGCTGGTTAAACACAGGTCAGTGCTCGGATTTCACCCTTCCACTGACAAATGAGACTATTCCACAGTTCAATATTGGCCCCTGAAGTTTCAGGGTGGTGCCCCGTTTTGATTGTTTGTTGATTTGATAAAGTTATTAATAACCATATTCATAACTTTATTAATATTGATAAACATCTTTGATAATATGCCAATAATCTGATCTGTACCCCTACGTGTACCCAACAACAGCATGGTACTGCATGGTGACATTGCTCCAAGTGGAAGTTGACATGATCCCATGCTGGCTTCCCACCGCTGAGCATTGCCATATTTTTTTGTTGGAACTTCTTTTTATTTCCTTTGTAATCAAACTGTACAGTCAACTATTCAGAAACAGAATACAGGCATAAATGTCTTCGGGGGTCAGTTCATGGATTTCAGCATCCTCTTACTGTAACATCCACTCATAGTTCGCAGGGATGAGCAACATTCATCCAGCAACACAGGGAAGAGATAAATGTAAACAATTTGAAACAAGAGCATTGCCATTTATTAGACTTCTCTGCTGTATTTTTCCTGCATACCACTCGTAACTGCAATATTCAGAAATTCAGACTAATAGGCACATTTAGAACACTTTATTCAAATGTATATGTGATACAGCAGCAATTATAGGAAATACTAAATCCCCAAAAAAAAATCCTCAAGCCAGCAGCTCACAATAGTGAGAGTGCTAAAGTCAGTGTGTGTCTGTAACAGAGATATCATTTCTGGCTTTCCATGTCTCATGATCAGAACCATGTGTCCGCCACGTGGAGGGTTTGCTGTATTTGTGTAAGGCTTAGGGAGAAACATTTCAATATCTTTCTGGGGGATGAGCGCACACTGAGTAACACCACATAGACCACCGTATCTGTGATGGTTATGAAATATACCGGATGCTACATGTGGATGACGAATAATTTCAAATTATGTCTTGGATGCTGGTAGAGTTCTATTTATTACACAGTTTACATTAAAAGAAAACAAAATAAGTAAAACAAAAAAATCAACAATTAATCTGATAAATGAATGGCATGGATTGTTTATTTAACATAAATAATACATGGAAATAATTTGTGTTGTTTGATATTTAAAAAAAAAAAAAAAAAAAAAAAGGCCAGCAATGTAGGTGGTAAACATACATAACATTGGCACATTTGAATTTTACTTTGATCATGTTTTTGAGTTTTAATTGTTTGCCTTTTTGGAGATATAAATCAAACTCTGTTTCAAAGCCAAAGCATTGAAAAATAAAAGCATTCCATATTCAGATAGTTTTGAGGTTATGAAGGAAATATTAATGATGTTCTCTATGTTCAGGTACAAAATGGTATAAGGGCCTCATACACTGTATGTCTTGACAAGATATCACTCCAGAGACCCTTATTGACCTACCTGAATAGGTTTCTTGAGGTAGGGTTGCATTACTCAGGAAAGCAGAGGTGTTGGGTCTTGAATTCAATTGGCTCCCACTCTTCATTAGATGGGAGGAGGCAGGGAGCCAGAGCAGCGACGCCTGGCAGTGTCTTTGTGTTTAAATCACTTATTTTGGCCGTGCTGCGCTGGATATTTTGGAGACTCCTGCTAGAGATCCAAAATCTGCAACTGCCAAAATGAGAGAGAATGTGGAAATAGTTATGAGATACAAGGACAGGGAAATTTGCAAAAATGTTTTGCAGTTGAAAGTTGAGTGAGGAGTCGACTGAGATTCATGTAAATGTTGGACTACAAAGGCCTTGAGTTTGTTGTTGCTGAGTTGAAGGAAAGTTTGTCTGATGGTGACAGCTTCAATGCAGTGAGCAGCAGAGAGCAATGTACAGCAGCTTTTGTATTCATGTTGATGCTTTTTAGTGAAAGTTTTACATTAAGAGTGCATGTAAGTGTCTCGTTTGAGGTTTATTATATCTAATTGTACTGTATTTTATTATACTGTATGTTAACTATCTAATAACCGTCATTGTGTAGTATCACCGATTTGTATTACGCTTAAAGTGCTCATATTAGGCCCATTTTCAGGTTCATAATTGTATTTAGAGGTTGTACCAGAATAGGTTTACATGGTTTAATTTTCAAAAAACACCATATTTTTGTTGTACTGCACATTGCTGCAGCTCCTCTTTTCACCCTGTGTGTTGAGCTCTCTGTTTTAGCTACAGAGTGAGGCATCTCACTTCTGTACCATCTTTGTTGGGAGTCGCACATGCGCAGTGTAAGCACTGCTAGCTAGTCAGTTGCGGAGTATAAGGGCGTGCCACGCTAGCAGCTATGTGTTACAAAGTGACAACATTTGTCATGGAAGTAAAGGCTGGACTACAATAGAGCTGTTTGGAGCAGTTTGTGAACAGTGTTTTCTCTGGAAGATGTTAAGTCCCTTTGGGGTGGACTGGGCTTTTTCACTTTGTAAACCTATAACTTGCACAAAAAGATATATAACACAATAAAGGAAAGGGGAAAAGCCAAAAAGCACAATATGAGCACTTTAACTTAACATTGGATTACAATATGACAATTGTGTCATAAAATAATAATCAACTTTTATCAAGAATTTTACTTACGTGCATCACAAGCATCACACACTGTACATACGTCTCCCTCTTCTTCATGAGGTGCAGCGAGTGGAGACACTGAAACCACTGTTTACCCCTGACAAATATGGAGGAGGAGGCCATGGTTCCCATGGAGACACTCATCTGTTTTGTACAGAAAGTGATCCAGGTGTTGGAGCAGGTCAGCTGTGTCTGAATAAGTGTTATTGAATTGTAAGCCGCACCGCTATAAGTTGCACACACATGCATATTACATTCATACACAAACACACGCACACACACACACACACACACACACACACACACACACACACACACACACACACACACACACACACACATATACACACACACACACACAAACACATACACATACTTGGTACACAGCCACAGACACGCACAAGAAAGATTTAGACTTCCTGCCGAGTTGAATGAAAAAACCTCTAAATTAAGCTGATCTCATTAAGTTAAGCTCAACGGATCATCTGGCCTGGGTGTATATCTGTGTCCCTGTTTGCACTGTTCTGTGTGTGTGTGTGTGTGTGTGTGTGTGTGTGTGTGTGTGTGTGTGTGTGTGTGTGTGTGTGTGTGTGTGTGTGTGTGTCAATCAATTCCACTCATCAGGGCAATAAATGCACAAGCAAAGCCTTCACCAGGAGGTCAGACTTACTACTAAGAGAAAATATATTCAAAATATCCAAAGTGCAGTAATAATCCTAACAAGTGAGTCAGCAGTCAGGTTGTTTTCTTTTCTGTCTACTGTATGCAGCAGTGGGACCCCTGAGGTGAACATGAGATAAATGACATCAGTGGGAGAGAGAGGCAGTTCTTATAGTGTATTTAATATGTCACAGACAGGTCTAAGGTTTCGGAGGATTGGACAATAAGGCTTAAATCAATATCATGATATTGATTGATTTCTTTTTACAATTTATATCATAATAAAGCAAATGTACACACAATCACATATGGATGTAATCAAACTGGCCACTGCAATAAACATTCACATTCAACCACATTCACAATATAATATGATATGATGGTCCCAGACTGTCTCTGGGTAACAGGCAGCGCTTCTGTGGTGTCGCAGCTACTGAGTGCAGAGTGGATCAATAGATCAGGAAGGTACTGTGCTTTGCAGCTTTCACTGGGGGATCTCTGCCCACACTGCAGGAAGTTCTACTGACAGAGTTTAAAATCAAGTGAGAGGGGACCTCTGCTGGTTGGCCACTGGAAAACTTTGCTCTAATAAACAGCGGTGGAAGACGCATTGTCAGCATGTCTGTAAGTAAGTCAGTAAGTAAGTAAACTATATTTATAAAGCACCTTTCAGAACCAGTGTTACAAGGTGCTGTACAGGGCAACATTGAATAAAAATGGACAGTTAAATGGGAGGTGACAGTACAGTATTATCCAGTTAATGCAAATCTTCATTATATGTCCCTTATGTGATTATTTTAAGTAGGGAACAGTTCACTGCTATTCAGGCTGTGGTAACACACAGTTATTTATATATCTCTCTATACAAAAGTGGTAAAATTCTTGATCTAAAGGGAGAGTCAGTGTACAGTAACTTTAGTCATTGTAAAATTGTAACAACAAGGTTTGGATTTCTGCAGTGTGAGATAAAGCTGATCTCTAGCGTTGACAGTAGATGAGTACGTCACCTCATTCAGTACTTTCATCATGGGCGATTTTAGACCCTTTGTAGTGGGGCTCAAGCCAGACTCCCACCTTTGGCTGAGTCTCTATCTAATCTGTCAGAGGGAGAGCAGGAGTGCGGTTGTAAAGTTTAACGTATCCGTGTCACATTCTAATTAGGGTCTGATCCTAGAATCGCCCCTCACTTTCAGGATGTTTTTTTTTTTTTTTTTAACATTCAAGAGGCCACCAACGATACTGGAAAACTGAAAGGATTTTCGCAGCAGCAGTTCAGTTTTCTGTTTTTCTGATTTTGTACCCGCTCATTGATTTTCCTGTGATGTCTGGCAGCTGCACTCTGCTGATTACTGCAGTTTGAGTTAGAGTTTGGTCCAGATCCAGAGCCAATAATAGTGGGGAAGCCCCTGAGTTAAGTGCTGCTCTGTTGTTGCACTTCATTAGTCTGAACGTCTAGATGTTTTACAAAGATCATAAAAGTGTCATTCTGAATGGGTTTTATTGCAGCATATCCTCATATTTCATGGGCCATTTGCTGGAATGCAAATGGAACATAAAATAGCATTGGTGCTGCAGATTACCATACAACCATGCCTTCAGTGTTTTCTGCTTGGAGCAGCTGTGTATATAGTAACTTTGGGCAAATAGGATATGAGTAATTATATTCATTTAGGACTGTTCTTAAGGCTCTCTGAGGGTAAAGTGCACAGAAGAGCAAAGGTCAAATGGAGTACATGTTGTAGGTCACTGCTGTTTATTGTTTGCATACTTATTTCACTCCTTAGACCTCATACTCTCCTACTCCAAGAATTCCAAACATTTATATTTAAGCTGCTCTGACTCTCGTCGTCACACTGACCAGCAACAGTGTAACAACAGAAGAGCCTATTGTTTTTGGACCACCAGCTTTTAAAGTTATGTTAAGTAGAGCGAGAGTCAGAGCCATATAGAAGTGTAAATAGTGTCATAAAGAAAATTCGAAATGGTTCACAAAGTAGAAGCTTAACAGTTCAGAGAAATATGAATACAAATATATAGTTTCTTTGCTAATTTTGTTAATTATTTTTTAAATTCATTGAGGTTGTAGATAAGGTCACTCTATGTGCATTTCTTTGTTTGTCCTTTGTTTCCTTTGTTATCATTATCCAATTAGTAGTATTCAGTTATTATTGAATTGTGTTAAATATACTGTTTTTTTATTAATCGGAAATATTCAAATTGTTGTAGTATTGGATTGTTTAATGAATTTTCAATCACATGATTTCCTTTGCTGATTTATGTAAGGTAAACATGGTTGTAAAAGAGATGTGTTAATGTTATACATATATATATATATATATATAGTCTAAACCATTATATTAACGTCTCAGAACAAACCTCATAATCTCATTATCTGTCTGTAATTCTTGTCTAGCATGTAATTGATGGTGTTGATAATAGCTTTTATGTGTATAACTCTCACATTAAATTATATATTTATTTCATTGGTGTTCTGTAATTTCCTGAGTTTCATGTCAGGTGTTGAGCATTGGATCCAAAAGTTGGCCTCTGTTGTCCTCTGGTGGCCACACATGATCACTTTTCACACAGTTGCTTACAAAGTTTACACTTTATTTTCTCTCTCTTGTAATTTTCTGAAATGTACATAGAAGAATCATATAAAGGAAGGATACATTCTATAAAGGATATATTGTTTAACATTGCACTTTGAATCATATATTTACATTGTAGCTTGTAATTTCAAATATTGTGAATCTTCTTTAAATGCTTTTCAATTCACTCTCTCTGCTCTTTATGAATGTGAATGTCCTTTTGGTGTACATCAAAATGACAAAGCAGTATTATTGAGAGTTAGATGAGCCTAGATTAGTTTCTTGGAAGTACGTAAGTAGTAAATTGAACATTTATTCATGTGTCACACATCAAATATGAGAACTTCAATGGGATAAGCTGCATTATGCTAAAATCCCACAGAAATGCATTTAGAAAAGGCAGACCACAAAAACAGACAAAAGAAAGTCTTTTAAAGTCATGGTCAACATCTTAACCCCTAAGGTATGAGGACAACACAACAACAGGAATTATTGAAGTGCTCTATGCTTTTTGGTTTTTCCCTTTCCTTTATTGTGTTATACAGTATATCTTTTTGTGCACGTTATACGTTTACAAAGTGAAAAAGCCCAAAGTCCACCCCAAAGGGACTTACCATCTCCAACAGAAAACACTGTTCACAAACTGCTCCAAACAGCTCTGTTGTAGTCCAGCCTTTACTTCTGTGACGAACGTGCATCACTTTGTAACAGACGTTATAATGCTCGCCTAGCTGCTAGCATGGTACTCCCTCATGCTCTGCAACTGACAAGCTAGCAGTACTTACTGCGCATGTGCGACTTGTATTCACCTCTCCTCTCTGTTTGCTCCAACATGAGTTTCTAGTGTCATATTTCTGTTTCTGGAGAGGGGACCGTGTACACTGTCCTGTACAGTGACCACTGGGTGCTTGTTGCTCATGAAGGAATACAATCTTTTGTTCAATCTACTGTTGCACAAAGCAACTCAGAATAAAATCAGCAAGAGAGTGCTGGTTGCATTTTGAAATAATTTTGAAATTTCCTGAGTGGCACATAACCGGCAAATATGTCAAATAAGTAACTGCGTTATTTCTAACACACAGTTTTTCTATATGAATTTTGAACAGTAAATAATGTAATATAGAGGATCATCCTCCTGGTGGTCCAGGCTTATAAGGAGCTGACCATGACCATGTAACTGTAAGAAACCGTGGTTTGAGTCCAGATGGGGACCTTTGCTATGTGTCTTTCTCCATCTTAGTTGCGTATTTTGTATTGGCTTTGTTGTTTGTCCTTTTTGGATAAACAAGTTAAATATAAACTTTTTTATTTATGAATCCGTTGTACAGCTCCCTGGTGTTTGAGCAGCAGACTGGAGGATTACCAGATGGTGGCGCTCTCTGCTGCATAATCACTGCACAGTGTGTGTTTTAAGTGGCACAATGGAGACAACTGTGTTTTCATAAAACAGAAGATAAAATCATGTTGTGTGCGTGTACCGGTGGGATGAGAATGTTAAAAATGACCTATCATTCTTCCGTATGGAGAATCACACAGTTTGAGGTGTAGGTGGGTATACATGATTTGAAATCTGGATGCATAAACTCTCATGACAACACTGTGAAGAGGCATGTTGGGACAGGAGCCGGTGGTTTGAGGTATGCCTGTGAGGAGCCGCTCCCCGGCTTTTGGTTTAGTTTTGTCTTCCCTGAGGCAGCACGTTTCTGTAGCCATCACTGCTACATGTTGGGGGGGATGTGCTTTAATGCATCACTTGCCTAGACATAGGACTACCTTAACTCAGGAACAGTAGCACATAAGCCATGATACCTCTTGTTTTTGTGTCCCTATTTACAGTAGAGCCTAGTATTTCTGTTGTATGTCCTCCTATTGTCCAGCTTTTCGTGTGAATGTAGGAATGACTGAGCCCTTTTTTTTTTTTTAATAAGTCCATGTATTTTTCACCTGTTTTAAAGATATAGCCTAGAAGGAATGAGTGGGCTTGTGTATGAGTCACACAGACAGGGTTGGGAATTTAGGTACCGAGAGATACTAACACATAGTTGGTTTTGGGCTTTTATGGGATTTGAACACCAGCCTTGTGTTACACATTAAACAAAACAAAACCTGAATACTATTAAATAACATACAATGTTAGGAAAGTAATGAGGATTTTATTTTAAAAGATAGGCAAGCATAATGGCAAGATTTCAAACAAAGCAAATTCCAAAACTGTCACACCCTCAGCAGATTTATACTAAATGGGTAAAAACTGTTGTCATGGAGTGTATTTACCAACAAATAAAAACATACACCAAATATAACACCTGCAAATATACATGTTGCAAAAAAATCCAAATGATATACAGAAGTAAATTCCCTGTAAAGACAGCAGTCTTCCTTGAGCGGAGGCTGGATGGAGTGATTGTTCTAGACAAAGTTCTTGTCTGGCTGGCCGGCAGAGCGGGGCGCTGGGTACCGTGGAGATTTCCCTGAGCCCTTGCTGGAGCAGTTGCAGCAGAGGAAGCTTCCTCCTATAATGATGAGAGCGGCAGCTCCCCATCCGACAAACAGGGCACTCCCGAATTCATACCTGTGAATAAGTCACACATCACATTGATACTTATGTGGACAAATTTACAAGCATTGCAAGTCCTCAAGTCCAAATAGAACCTGATTATATTATAATCTGTCTGATTCACAGCAGAAACATTCAAACATCACAATGAGTGGTTTCAAGCCATTATTGTCCAGTTAATTACATTAACATGAAAGAGTATGCTTAAAAATTAAAGGAATACTTTGACATGTTAGAAAATCTGCTTACTGGCTTTTATTGCTGAGAGTTAGATAAGAAGATTGATACCACTCTCAAGTCTGTACGGTAAATATGAAATTACCGCCATCAGACAGTTAGTTAAGCGTCCGTCCTCCGTGTCATTACGCTGCCACAGTGATACCTGATAATTGGTGTGAATTCCAAACTAAAGGGGCAGAGAAGGAGGATCTCACTTTGAATTAGTCGGAGTGAATGGGTCGTAGAATTCCTGGGCTATTCTCTGACCATACCAAGACGTTCCCACCAGAGCAAGCACACCTGAAAAAACCATGAGCAGAATTTTCTTTTTAAATATAGTTGCATTATACAGGTTAAAACGTGCAGGTCTGGGCTGTATCATCTTTATGATCCTACAAATTCACTACAAGCCAAATCATGTTGAAGAATTGTTGCAATATAGTGGTCAAAGCAAAACATACAGTAGTGTGATGCAACATCTCTAGGGAAAAACAATGTCCCTACAAGCCAGATGATGTACAAGCAGTGTGTGTCCTTGCATGTGTGTGTGTGTGTGTGTGTGTGTGTGTGTGTGTGTGTGTGTGTGTGTGAGAAGTGAATGGACTCTGACCAGCGATAATGAAGATAACCCCTCCAGCTAGAGCCACTTTGTCCTTCTGCTCCGGTTGTTCTGACATACAGGTGGTGCACCTCATGCCCACCATATCCAACATGATAGAAATAAAGCACATCATGATGGCGCACAGCATCAGTCCTCGTGTGCCCTGTACAATCCCTGGAGACAAAGACATAGCACAGGATCGCTTGATTTTAGCAGGTTTTATTCAATTTCAGGGCTTGGTAAAGTTATTTATTTAATTGGCTTTGACCTTTGACCTTATAAAGTCAAGTAGAGTACCTCTATTTCATATGTATCTCAAATAAAAGCTTAAACAAAACCTAAGCTTAAAAAAATCTCTTTGTTGGATGTCAGTGGTCTTCTTGTTTACAACAGACACAACACAGGCAACATGAGTCACATCCAGCTGAGATGTGCTGAAAACATTCCTATCTGATGACGCTGGTATCAACCTTTTATGCTATATAACCGGGATCTACAATGTTTTTAACCCAAGGACCCCTTAACTGAAAGAGAGATGAATCAGGGACCCCCTACTAGGCATGGGCCGGTATGAGATTCTGACGGTATGATAACCTTCAGCAAAAATATCACGGTTTCACGGTATTACGGTATTGCAATTACAGCTATAGATGTATTCATTTTGAAATGTCTGGGGGAAAAAAAAAATGTCTCCATTGAACACAATGTATTATATTTTGAAACACACTGCACACTGGCAGGGAGAGGGATTCCTAAACTGCACTTTATTTCCTTTAAGACTAAAAAACAGCTCATATCTTAGCAACGGTATGAAATTTTAGTGGTTTTGAAACCGTGACATTTTCAAACCCTGGTATACCTTGAAACAGGTAACCGGCCCATGCCTACCCCCTACTACATACATTGTATAAAATTAAGTTGCATAAGGAACTGGGCCTACAATAACTTGTAGGGCAGCCTAAAGCCTAAATACATACCTTTTTGCATATAATACTAAGCTATTAAAATAGCCTACTAATTGTTGGCATGATTTTATAAATCATGTTTTAATGTTTAACATACATGTGGCACAGTGAATCTTTAGGATTACCTGTATCTGTGGATGGCCTTAGTGACTACCTTACCTATAGGATAGTAAGTCTATCATCAGTGGGGATTTATATTTGCTAATAATATATTGGATTTATGTCAAGACTTTTTAATTTTTGAAAAAACTTGGCCCCCATGCATAGACTCCAAGGACCCCCTAGGGGTCTTGGACCCCCTTTTGAAGATCCCTGATATAGAAATAAAAAATCCATTTACACAGATACATTTGTATTTGAGATCAAACACCGTCCACAATTTGTATTTCAGTTTGAATTGATTTCAAAAAAGAAGAAGTTTCTTTTTGATCAGCCAGGTGCTGGTATTTGACTGACGTGTCTCTGCATGCAAGGCAGCGATGAGGGCACTTTCTTAAACCCATAGGGAGGTTTGAATGACCAAAGAGACTTACACATTCTTGTTTCACAGCACATCAGCACATGAATCTTAAACTTCTAAGATTGAGAAATCTCATAAATTCATGATTTCAATTTCATGAAGTCACTATCAGAGAAAAAAAAAAAGAATATAACTTTATTGTTTTATAAATCCACTATTCGTTGTCCGATGACACATTTTGTACCCACGCCCATATTTTTGTAGAAGAAGAAATTGATTTAGGACACTTTAGGCCTAATTGTTATATGGTCACTATGCTGTGTCTGACATGGTATAATAGATAATATGATTGATAATGAGTTGTTGGTCTTTGCAAAGGAATCTTATAAAAGATGTAAAGCAAATGTGGCCGGGTTGGCTCAGTGGTAGAGCAGGCGCATGTGTACTGAGAGGTTTATGCCTCTACGCAGAGGTCCAGGGTTCGAAACCGACCTGTGACGATTTCCTGCGTGTCTTTCTCCTGACTGTCCTGTCAACAATTAAAGATGGAAAAGCCCAACAAATAATCTTTAAAAAAATATGAAAACATGATATGTAAACAATATTACCTGGTAGCTGGAGAAGTGAATCATACACTTTACACTGAACTTGACCTGTGCTCTGTGATGCACAGGTCTTCCACAGCCCTTCATACAACGCCTGAGCTGTGATTATGTTGTCTCCTGCATATGATGAAGCTTTCCATTCCACCATGACTGTGGATGCTATCAAGCCAATGAAGCCCAGGAAGGCCAGTGTGAAGCCGAGAAGCTGTATGCCTGCGTTGGCCATCGTTTCACGTCAGAAACTAAAAATGGGAAATGATCAAAGTTAGAAAAGTTCCAAAATCCTTCTCGATGTAGTTCCTGGAGGTTTGGGGTGGTGGATCTGATGCCAAACAGTGCTGTCTACCTGAACACCCCAGAGGAGAGGGAGGATCTAGGAATGCTATCCCCTCCGACTGAGGTTAGGAAGAGCAGGACGACACCTAGTGGAGAACACAGTGAGACAACACAATTTTCATATTTTGTATTTACACTACAGCTGAGGTTGTGCCAGTTTCTGTACATCACAAGTGTGCTGTATTTTTAGAGCAAAATGTATGTGCTATTATTATATAAATAACAACAACAACAACAATAATAATAATAATAATAATAATAATATTTTATCATCATCATCATCATCATCATATATCTATTATAATGTATAGTATAAGATGTATACACCCTTGCCTTGACTTAAAGACAAGCTTAATTTGGAAACACTGCTGTCACACCAGGCTTTTCATTAAAAAAAATTGAAATGGCCCAGCTCTCCTCTTAATGCCTCTCTAGTCCTGTGTTATTGTGCTCTACTGTATGTGAATGTTTTTGTTTTTTTATGTGACTGTGTGTTAACTACTCTGCTCTGCTGTTTTGACCAGCTCTCTCTTGTAAAAAAAGATGTCTCAAAAGACTTACGGGTTAAAGCGATACTGCGTAGTTTCTGTTTCCCCCATGAGGAATTCTAAGTAATGACAACAATACTGTCGGCGTGTCCACATGATACAAGCCTTCCATAGCCAAGGAGAACACAGAGGATTAAAAAACATGATAGACTCTTCAGAAGAGGTAATTATCTTCACTTGAGTTTCTGCACGCCAAAGTCGCTGGAGGACAAAATATTCTGAACATAGCCATACTGAGAAATACAGAGAGAGTTGTGTGGAGCTGATAGTCTTAATTAGCTTTGTAGCAACTCATTTGGCAATGGCTTGAATGTGACGGACATTCATTAATATCAAAAAGTTACGCACTAAAGCTTTAAATAAATAAAATTAAATGAATATGATTTTTAGTAGTGGTATCAGTAGTTGTATTAGTAGTAGTAGTAGTAGAAGTAGTAGTAGTAGTTGTTGTTGTTGTTGTTGTTGTAGTAGTAGTAGGCCTATTTGTTATTTCTGACTGTCATAAGAGAAAAATAAATAACTGGAATGTGATGAAAGCACATTGCCTCTGGATTTGTCTTGTCTTGGCAAATAGTGACTCATCTCTAACAGACTTGTGCTGAAACTAACATACACAAATGCTCTTTATTCTACATGTTGCAGCCTATATTATAGCAACCAATAAAAGTCAACTATTTTCTGCGCTGTGAGCTCATTTGCTGAATTCAAGAATTGTGAGCAAATGAAACCGTGGCAGGAACTGGCCGCTGACCAAAGGTTTTGTCTTGCCTAATTCAGACTTGTTGTCGTTTGCACTTTGTGTCAGCTGGCTTGTAGATCCACAGGGACATTTGTTTCAATGCTACGGGATCCCTGTAACACAGAGGTATGTTGGATTTCATTTATTTAAATAGAAAAGTACTAATTTTTCTCGGCAACATCGTCTTTGATTTCCTTTTCATTCATAGAAACCTTCTTCGTGTTTTTGACAGTGAAAAATGGACAAAGAATCTGGCCTGATTCTGTTCCTGGTGCTGCTTCTCTGTCACAAAGGCAACACACAGTCACACAACTCTTGTCCATACACTTGCCAGTGTTTCACTTCAGTCCAAATACTGTGTGCTGATGAACGGATGACATCTTTACCCATGAACACGTCCAGGCAGGTTAAGGACTTCATTGTAATTAAATCAGCCGTGGCGTACCTGTTCCCCCGCACTTTAGAGGAGAGCCCCCAACTGGCCAAGCTTATCTTCCTAAATAATGCACTGCGAAGTGTTAACTCTCAGGCTTTTGAGCATCTGACTGAGCTGCAGGAGTTGGAAATCAGTGGGAACCCCTGGTTGGAACATTTATATTTGGGGACTTTTTCAAAGCAGGGAAACTTGACTAAACTGCTGCTTAACTTCAACAGGTTCAAGACTGTGCTTCCTGGCATGTTTGACTCTCTCAAACAGCTTGAAACACTGCAGTTGAAGGGCAACATCATATCAGATCTGCCCCCATTTCTTTTGCTAAACCTCCACAATCTGCGTGTCCTGGATTTGTCCCAAAATAAGCTCGAAGACGTAAAAGGGGAAACTTTTTCTGGTCCAACGAGACTGGAGATCCTGAAAATTAACAACAACCTCATCAGCAATCTTACATCTGACACGTTCCACAATATTTCTCAGCTGATAGAGCTTCATTTGGAGGGGAATAAGATATCAAAACTTGTTGACAATATCTTCTTTGTGTTAACCGAGCTGAAGGTGCTGAACCTCCGTGGAAATCTTCTCACAACCTTCAGCGATAAAGTGTTTGGATTCGAGGCCTCAAATTTGAAGGAGCTGAACCTAAAGGGCAACAGATTGACTGAGCTGTCTTCTCTAAGCAGTTTGACGTCTCTTACCGACCTAATCTTGTGCTCTAACGAGCTCTCTGACCTTCCTGAGGACCTTTTTAGAAATGTTACAGCCCTGGAGAATGTGGACCTGTCTGAAAACCAGCTCACCCTGCTGCCCGCAACGATCTTTAATGATCTATTTAGAATCAAGGCCATTCACCTACATAAGAACAACCTGAGCAAGGTGGACGCCAAACTGTTTGAGGACCAGGTGCTCATTCAGCAGCTCTACCTGTCTGACAACCAGCTGGAAACTCTCCCATTGGGCCTTTTAGACCCCTTTGTCCTCCAGCACACAGTCAGACTGCACGGGAACCCCTGGAAATGTGACTGCCACATGTGGTACCTGCATGACTGGGTGTTGAGAAACAACCAAGACGTAGAGATGGTTGACAGGATGTTCTGCGCGAGCCCCAGTTTTTTGAGAAGACGGCCAGTCGTCTCCATCGACAAGGACCAGCTGGTGTGTCAGGTGTCTAAAGATGACACGCCTGATCTCAGCAGCTGCAGCTTACAATTGTCAAATGACACTGTGATCATCAATTGTAAAGTGGATAAATGCTCTCCACTCACTGTTAAGGTACAGTTTCAGGAGGATGACCGCAACGTTACAGAGCATATTTTGAAAAATGAGCCTCAATGTAGCAATGAGACAATGATTGAGATCCCTGTTCAGTAGTTTTTTCTCTTAATCAGACTTTGTTCTCTGTGCAAATACGTTCTCTACATTTGGTCTTTCTTCATACAAAGAGAGTCATATTATATGTTCCGACTGTCGAAGTCAATACCGTAAACAAACTTCCAACTCAGCTGCTGATAACCAGCAAACATGCATGCTGCTGAATGATAAGAGGGGTGGATGAACCCTTTTCTTGTAAAGTTCAAAGTTCACCCCACTACTTTTTAAGATCACTGCTAAAAGGATAAGTGAGTAGCATGTTCATTATCTGTTTACATGTTGGATCTCCAGTAGATGCTTCTGGCTCCCTTGTTTCTGTACACAGGCATTGTCAAACTGAAAAAATCATCAGGACAGCAATTGCAGAATACTTAGAAATGTTTGAATATGTCTTTTTATGGGCATGTCATGTTTTTTTCTTGCAGTTTTAAATAAGTCTTGCAGCAGCTGCCAGTGTAAAATGTCAATACAATGTATTATTTGCTTCTTCAAATGATTAGTTTAATTAAAACATTTACATCACTTTGAAAAGGCAGGAAACCTAGTCTGTTTGGCAGTGGTGGAGGAAGTATTCAGATCTTTCACTTAAAGGGACAGTTCATCCCAAAATCAAAAATGCATATTTTCCGTCTTACCTCTAGTGCTACAGTATTGATCAGTGTAGATTGTTTTGGTGTGAGTTGCCCAATGTTGAGATGTCTGCCTTCTCTCCAATACAATGGAACTAGAAGGCGGCTTGTGGTGCTCAAAGCACCAAAAAATACATTTGAAAAACTTGCAATGTCTCAATGTCTCTTTCTAGAAATCACTTTTTTTCACAGACTCGGTTGTGAGCAGTTATATGTAGGAACTATTTTCTTTCCACCATATCCTTTCCATACCACAATATAAAAATACTCAAAAGCAATTGAAAATGTTATGTGAGTAAAGGTGTGGAAGTATTATCAGCTAAATGTACTTAAAAGTAGAAGTAGAATAGCTTGTTTCCTTATTATATTATTATATATTATGATATTGAATTATTATTACTGATGCATTAATGTGTATGCAGCATTTTGATGTTGTAGTTGGTCAAGTTGAAGCTAATAATCAACTATTTAATATGATGTTGGCTAGGTTAATCTATAGCAATACATCATATGAGCTCAACATCCCTGTTATTATAGTTGTCATACACGTTTAGTGTGTAGTGTAAGTTTTTTACATTTTTATTGTATATAAAAATATTTATTTTTATATACAATTTACAGAATATATATATATATATATTCTGTACTCACTGCTGTATTCTGTATATATACATAAACAGATCACTGGTGTATTACCACAGACAGTCAGAAGGTGGCACTGCTGTTATTAAAATAAATGAATGGTGACACTGGAGATATTTTGATAAACTCCACATTTACAAAATACGAATAGGACAGTCATATTTAACAAAACTGATGAGCCATTAGCCACGAGAAAACCTCAAAGTCAGAATAAAGGATTATGCCCCACCACTATGCCATACACAGATTATACTGATTATTCTCGTATGTCCTCAGTGCTGTGTAATTTTGGTTGGACTGCAGCATGTGGGACAACAGATGAACTGAATGTCTTGTCTCAGGCACCTCATCTAAAGATAGATAAGAAGTTTCTTAACAATAAAGTTTAGCAAGACATTGATAGCCTCTACACACTCATGGTACACCCACACTGGTGTTTTAGGGATGGGCAACTTTCACCTCTATCATTATTGATGCAACGAGTTTGATAATCTCACTTAATCCTATAGCTGTGCCTGAGCAGAGGTCTAATCAACCAGAATAGCTGACAACTGCGTTGGTGTGCAGGACCTTTGACGCCAGTATTGTCAGCTGAGTTGTTATCTTATCTCACACAAAGCTCTCTTGGTTTTTGACTTGTCAAAAAAAAAAAATCTTAAAACACCCAAGTAACACATTTTGCCAACTTTGCGACAAAAATCTGGCGAATGCAGCTGAACTATCTTCTACATGCACACACAGGAAATAAGAAGTAAATAAGCAATAAGGGAGATGGCTAATCACAGTGAGCAACAGAGGAGTGGAACTCGCTGAGGACGTCCAGTGTAAAATACAGGTATTAAACAACACACATTTTTCACAGCACACATTTTGTCTTGTCATCTAAGGAAAAGCGCACATGAATGTAATAACACAAATTAAGTGTCCCAATAAGAAAGCACTCATCAACCAGGTCCCTGGAACCAGCACACCTACCTTTAATGCAATCGTTATTTATGTTATTAATTACACCTGTGCTGTTCCTGTAATGACAGTAACAGTTCTTCAACCTGTTTTGGCTTGTGACTCTCCAAAATTAAGCAATATCTGCATGTGACCACTCGTCACAGGTTGAATGTCTGAGTTGTGAGCATTTCATCAAACGGTGAAAGTTCCCTACTCATATTATTTTATCTGAATGTTTTTAGAGGTTATTAGAGGCCTGATGTTTTTTTTCTTTCTTATTTCACAGCTTGTTAATTACGCTGCGACCCCTCAGAATTACCCAAAGGTTGGAAACCACAGTGATAAAGTCAAAATGTCTGCAAATGTATGAATGAATTAAAAATACTGGATGAAGCCCATGTAAAATGTGGGTCTCAAATTAGTCTCTGCATCATCAGCACGCTATTTACAGTTAAATGTTTAATGTTTATTTAAGTAAATTAGATTTTCACTTGAACTTTTGCGCTAAATAATGACACATGTATGCTATTGTCACAGTAGTATCAAATGCCTTTATTATGGTAGACATTTTGAGATGTCACAGGTGGAAAAGCACAGGTGGAAATAATAAAATCAATGATGGCTGGATTCCATAGCTGCTCCAATTTCAGGGTCCTGGTGTTGTGCATGCTGCCCGACTGTCATACTGTCATGGCTCACTAGCACACTTGAATAGAATGGAGCCATGGTTAATGTTATTAGCAACACCTGTGCTTTTCCTGCTATGAAAATTCAAAATGTTTGGTGTGAAAAAAGGTTGACTCATATTTCTGAACAACTTTATTGCACCTGAGGAGGAAAAGAGACAGAAAGCGAAAGGATGTCAAGCAAAAGAGACCAAAACCAGCTGTTTTCTGTATTTAGTTAGGAGATAAAACCCCTACAGTGTATCAATTTTTCATGGAGAATATGTTCTTTTGTGAATTGTTTTCATTCATATGGTTCTGTTTTGAGCGCCGTCCCAGAGGACTTGTTTACAGCTCTGTGTATCATCTCAGGAATCAGAAATACAACTCTGACTTGCAGTTTCAGTGTGTAATCAGATACACAGATAAAAGGTTTCTGGGCCTCCTTTGTGTATTTATGTCAATCTTAACAGTGCGAGGAAGGCTCAGATGTTTGACAGGCTGTCATACAGTTTGTCCAAGTTTTGATGTGCTTGGTACAAATGTGGGAGGGACAGGGAGTTTACTTCAACTTATGAATGTGATGAGGGTAATATTTAGCATTCATTTTTACCACAGTGTGCATTATACAGAGCTGACAGAGATACCACAGACACACTGTGTACAAAATTATAGGGATACCACTGGAAATAATAATTGCAATACATTATATGATGTTGGTTTGGCTGATGGGTTTGTCTAAAGTGTCTTACAATCTTTTTGCATACATTTTGAGGTTCATTGTCTTGTTCAATATCCAACACAACTATCATAATCATCCACACAGCACCCAAATGTACCTGTCATCAAGCAACGACACTCCCATAGATTCCCTCTGCAAGGGAATTGAACAAGTAAATGATTGTATGAGCCCGGACTTTCTCCAGATAAATGCATACAAAACTAAAATAATTGCCTTTGTTGCAAAAGAAGGAAGGCTGAAACTAAGCGCTCTGAAAACCAAAAACCAAGTCAGAAATCTAACAGCCACGTCAAATCAATTACAAAGTCTACATTCTACCATCTAAGAACCATAACAGGAATCAGAGGATTCATGCCCAGGCAGGACTTAGAGAACCTAATCCAAGCATTCATTTCCAGCAGATTGGATTACTGTAACGGTCTTTTCTCAGGTCTCCAAACAAAAAACGAGAAAATTGAACACATCACACCAGTTCTCAGGTCTCTTCCAGCGTGTCAGAGGGTGCAGCTTAAAGTACTCATGCTGCTTGTCTATAAATCTCTCAATGGCTTAGGACCAAAATACATCTCTGACTATCTTTTACCATATCAACCCCCTCGGCGTCTCAGGTCATCAGGTAAAGGGCTGCTTACTGTTCCCAGAGTACAAACTAAACATAGAGAAGCAACAAACTTCCAGGAGATTTTAGACTTATACAAACTTTGCAACACACCGGCCCTATTTTTGTCAATAACCTAGCTTGGAAATTAGTAACTTTGCCTTCCAAGTGAATCTTTCCACCCACCTCCCCGCAGTATCTTGAATATGTGTGGCTGCATGCATACAAAAACTTATCAAAATTAACCAAAGACAAATTATCAGTAGTGGCCCATAGAGGTCCATAGGGGGGCGACCCTTCTGGCACTTGCCCAAATTCCAGATGGCCGGTCCGTCACTGAGTATATATATACATATATAATTGCATTATCTTACTAGAACAATAACATTAAGGGCATCGCTGGGGTCCTCAATACAGGTAATAGTGGAAATAACATACTAAATATAATAGACGTTGCTCTTGACTTGAATTTATAACTAAGTAATTTAACTTTTTATGGCTTAAAACATGTCTGAAGGGGATATGTTATAATCATTTACTAATGCTTTATGGAGCAGTTATAAGCCATTGTTAACAAGAACTTTTCGGTTGCCAGGTTGTGATACTTCTTTCAAAATTTTATGTTGAGTTTTTTTTTTTTTTTTTTTTTACTTTTTCCACTTTCTCTTAAGCCATCACATTTGCAGTTATAAATTAGTTAGTTTTTAATAAAAGGTAATAAACCATTCAATTTACAGCTATAAATGTAAATTAAAGGTCAAGATGCACAATAAACCAACAGCGAATGTTAGCACATCATCTATGTTTATTGTTAATGAGTCATAAATAAAAGGTTCAATAATGGGGGGGGGGAGAAGCATTCAAATTAGCTCTACCTTTACCAGCTGCAATTTTAAAGTGATGTACACATTAATGCATCAATAATCTAATAATATATATTATTCTGCATAATTAGTACTTTTGGTATGTTATGTATATGTTGATACGGTTGATACCAATGTACTACTAAGTAAGATTTTGAATACAGGACTTTTACTTTAACAGCATATTTCTACACTGTGGTTTTGCTACTTTTACTTACATACAAGATCTGAGTACTTTTTCCACCTCTGTTAATGGCTTACAACAGATCTATACAGCATTAGTAAATTATAATTAACCAGATTATTGACAAATAATTACAATCAAAAGTTTTTGGCTCAATGTGGTTATATTTATCAACCATTTATAAAAGGTGACTTACTGGAAAGTGGTCTCAAAAATCGTGTTGGAATATTATGTAAAATGTGTTACAGATTAAAGTAATGCTAAAAAGTATAGGGATGATGTCAAAGTTTTGAGCTTTGTAGACATTCAGATAAAAAAAAAAAAATCCGTAATTTATTCTTAAAAAGGCACCACTAAGTTAAACAGCAACTTTTATTAAGTGAATTAGCTGCTTCACATCTTCAGTTTATTAGGACTAGAAAAAAAATGTTTGCCCGTGCGTGCGTGTGCGCGCGCGCATAGCAGATGGAGAGAGTGAGCTCGCGGTGCAGAGAGCGCTGCTGTGACAGTGGGAAGCACAATCCGCGTGTAGCCAGCGCGAGGCAAAGACCTACTAACAAGCTGTGAATTATGACTGGACGCAAAACGGTAAGAACAGCCCTCACAATGTCACCTTACTGTTCTTATAATGTGTTTTAAATGTTTAAAGTTTTATAAACCGTGTTGCTATGGAGACAAGTGACAATGAAGATGTCACTAGATTTATGCTGTATTTTAGTTTGTAGTAAACGTTTTAATGCGGATTTCGTGTTTTTACTGTTCAGTTTGATCACCTCAAAATCAACTTTTTCTATTTTGACAATGAGCAAAAATAAGAAGCATTAAGATGTATAGATCACTGTAAATGTTGGCAGCTGTCTGTAAAGTACATGCAACTCCAACTGGCACATGAACCATTGTTTGGTGGACTTGCAACAGCTTTACAACCACTAGCATGCCAAGAGTTTATGATAGGCTAAATGAGAAAAAAAAACTTTCCAAAATGGAGGAAATAGCTCTTGACTGTTGTTAAAAAAAGTTAATAATCAGGTTTAGTTGTACCTCTGTATCGTGGATTACACAATAACTTGTTTTGATTGTGCAACAAGGATTTGAGGAAGGCAATTAATAGATTTGCCGCTCTATACTGTAGTGAACTCTTACCCAAATGTGATATTTTCCCCCTCTTATTACTTATGGGACTCTTCCATTCCACTCCTCTGCAGAGCACTGATTTATGTAATGTTGATGGAATGAAAAGTGCTGTGCAGGGGGTGGAAATCTGGCTTTCTGGAAGCCAAACAGATGAGGAGGCTTGTTTTAATCATTAGTCTCATGGTATCACTAACATGGAGCTTGTGCTGGGGATTCATGGTTTATACTCACAGGCCTCTGCCAGTGCACCCATTGCACAGAGGTGTGTGCAGTAAGTGCTGAGTCACATAATTTCATCATATACCTCATTTAATCATATATATGTGGCATTTAAAGGGGGTAATAAACAAGATTTGTACTGTTCCGTAAAGCACAAAATGACTTAAATATGCCTTTGAGAGGTTGATCAGGTTGTTGATCAGTGCTCAGCAATTATTTAACCAGATGCTCAGATTGTTTGTTCAAGTGCTCAGCTACGAGCAATGAGACAGCAGCGAGCCAAGATTTGTTTCGCCCCAAAAATATTTGTTTGCCCTGGCAGTGTATGTCCACCTCGATTTCACACCAGGGGGAGAAAATAACAAAAGCATTTCAATTTTACTGGATTGTTTTCCTATGCTGACTTTTCAAAATGTAAACATCTGTTTCATAATGAAGTGAATTTATGAACCCCAAAACAGAGTCCATTGAGCCTACAAGAGAGTTGTGAGGTTACTTGTCATTGATTCGATGACTAAATTAATTTAGTCAATTTGTCACTCCACGTATGTGGCAAGAAAATAAAATAACATTGGGTGAGATGAGGACATACTGCCAGGGAAAGCACAGTTTTATAAGGCACACACATTTTGATGCAATACTTTTGTCCAGTTCATTCTTGACCTTAGAAACAGTCGTTGAATCTGCTGAAGACTGTGTGATGCTGACAAATGCTCCCAAACAAGCGAGTAAGTGGACCTCAAGTTTAGATGAATTTTCATGACCTTGGAAATAGTAGTTTGAAAAAATACCTTAACCACTTACAAGCTTTTTCTGGACCTTTCAACCACACAACCATCATCAGCGAATTAATTGTGACAACTCTGGAAAACCTGGAAGTGGACCTTGAGTTAAGATTATTTAGATACTATTTAAGATCCTGATCTCTTCCCTCAGTGACTGTTTTGGACCTGTAATCAGATCACTAAGGGCCCATCCCTTGTTTTTTAGCACCTAGAAAATCTTTGCGGTAGCACAAGAAATGAGAGAAAAACACCTAAATATTAGAACAAAAGTGTATTCATACTTGTCTGCCTCCAGTTAAAGGAACAATTCAATAATTAGGGAACTAATATCTGCTTTCTTGCCGAGAGTAAACGTTAGATGAGAAGCTTAATACCACTCTCATATCTGTCCAGTAAATATGAAGCTACAGCCAACAGACAGTTAGTTTAGCTTAGCATGAAGACTGGAAACAGGGGGAAACAGCTAGCAGCTCCAAAGCTTTGTAATTAACACGTATATTGTCTGCATAAAAATACATATGTAAAAATGGCAATTTGTGTTGTTATAAGGGAATCACATTTTCTTTTACTATTTCTTGATGAACGTGAATGTTTATATGTCCTATGTTTAGGGTTTCGACTGGTTGTCTGGCAAAATCAATCTGAATGCAAGTGGAAAGTAACTAAGTACGATTACTCAAGTTCTTTACTTAAGTACAGTTTTGAGGTACTTGTACTTTATACTTCTACTGCTTTTCAAAACGAAATACTGCAGGCTACTTTTTACTTAACTACATTTTCTTTGACAGACATAGTTAGCCTATTTTTTACACAAAAAAACATATGATATGCTTTTATGATATGATGCAGTACTATAATACTAATCTACCTAGTGGTACAAAAATGTATTTAAATGCTCCTACATGGATTTGTTAGTGATAAAAACAGAATAATATAATGTGCTATGATAATAACACACTTTAAAAGGGGCCATAATGAGTATTTTTACTTTTCACAGTTTAAGTATATTTTGCTGCAAATTCAAAACACCACATGCAGAAGAAATAAATTAAGTTCATGAAAGTAGGGAAATGTTGGATTACTGGAGCACTTTTGATTATGTAATCTTGTTACACCCTCTTCTTACTATATACTTGCATAAAACCAGCTGATGAAAACACCTGTGAAGACAAATTTTCTTTTGTTGACTTTTAGTAAATTTGATTGAAATTTGAGCAACATTTGGATGAATGCA